>NC_083465.1:31112851-31412851 GCF_030014155.1 Tachysurus vachellii
GTGTGTAAAAATCACTTACATCTATTACCACAACACTGCTGCACTGGTCTTCTGTCATAAGTCTAATGTTTCATGTCTTTAAGATCAAGTCCAGTTTAAAATGTATCGTGTTTGAGATCTACATCATCAGTTATGGTGCAGTCATGCATGAATATTCTTCATGGATGACAACCTCCAGTGTCTCATGTGTGATGTTGGTCCTGAGGTTTGAGTAAGTTTGGTGCAATTTAAACGTTGATTTTGAGCCTGGACTTGTCTGGAGGACAGCTCTCTGCTCCCCTAGAAAATTGTGGTCTGGGGCTCTATAAGCTTTCTGCTGTCAGTGCTGAGAAGTGTGGCTGATAGAACTTGTTACATAACTTACACCCTTTTCATTTGTGGTTCCAGTTAAAGGGTTATTATGGTGAATAATACATAAAACCAGCCTTGGTCTGGAGCTCTACAATGAGTTCACGGTGTAAAATGGATTGTAGTGTCCTAATTCTTCTACTTTAATAAATATGTATGTATGCCTCCATTTTGTGGAGAACTAGTTTCTTTCAGACCTATTGGTTAACTTTGATAAAGCATTAATCGTAGGAGACTTTAACATTCATGTTGACGACACAAACGATACTTTAGGACTCACATTTATGGACCTACTAAACTCATTTGGGCTTAAACAAAACATCACTAGAGCAACTCATCGTCTTAATCACACACTAGATTTAATAATATCACACAGAATAGATTTAGTCACTGATATAGATATCATACCTCAAAGTGATGACATCACAGACCATTACCTCATACTGTACACACTACCTGTAGAACAGACTAACTGTGTCTCACCACGTTATCGACTCGGTAGAACTATTATTCTGACCACTAAAGGCAGATTCACAAATAACCTGCCTGATCTGTCTGGACTTCTTACTGTACCCTTAAACACAAACCATCTAGATGTAATGACTAACAGCATAGGCGCTATATTCACTAGCACATTAGACACTGTTGTCCCATCAGATTACAGAAGGTTAGAGATAAAACACCTGAACCGTGGTATAATAGTCATACTCACACCCTCAAGAGAGAAACCCGTAACCTCAAAAAGCTGCCAGGGCTCTGAGCACCTGAGCAAACTCATAAAAATAACCAAAACAATCCCGGGTTCTTATTTAGCTCAGTGGCTAGATTACAAAAGAAACAGAGATCTGAACACACAATTCCATCACAGTTCACTAGTGAGGACTTTATGAGATTCTTCACTGATAAAATGATGTTCAACATATGAGAGCACCGTGTGACCCAGTCTCACTTAAAGCTCTACACTCACAAATCCAGTGCTTTACAAGTACAGGACAGGAAGAGTTAGATAAACTTATCACTACAGCTACATGAACAACTTGTTCACTAGACCCCGTTCCAACTAAATTACTGTAAGAAGTGTTACATAAAGCTGGTGAGCCTCTTCTTAATATTATTAACTCCTCACTATCTTTAGGTTATGTCCCTAAATCCTTCAAGTTAGCAGTTATTAGGCCCCTCATTAAGAAACAGAATTTAGATCCTAATGAACTATCAAATTACAGACCTATTTCACATCTTCTGTTTATGTCTAAAATACTAGAAAAGGTTGTGTCTGTTCAACTGAGCTCCTTCTTACAGGAGAACAATATCCTTGAAGAGTTTCAGTCAGGTTTCAGGCCCCATCATAGCACAGAAACTGCACTTGTGAAAGTCACAAATGACCTGTTCTTAGCTTCGGACAGAGACTGTATGTCACTATTAGTTCTACTTGACCTTAGTGCTGCATTCGACACTATAGATCACAACATTCTCCTAGATCGCTTATAAAATTACACAGATATTCATGAACAGGCTTTAAGTTGGTTTAGATCCTACCTGTCTGATCGACACCATTTTGTAGAATTAAATGGCGAGTCCTCCAGTTTATTACCAGTTAATTATGGGGTCCCTCAAGGATCAGTTCTAGGACCACTGCTTTTCTTGATATACATGCTTCCATTAGGGAACATTATTAGAAGACATGGGATTAGTTTCCGCTGCTATGCTGATGATACACAGTTATATATCTCATCAAAACCAGATGAAATAGCTGAAGTGTCCAAATTAACCCAGTGCGTTAGAGAGATAAAAGATTGGATGAGCTGTAATTTTCTGTTGTTAAACTCTGAAAACACAGAAATATTACTTATCGGTCCATAACCCAGTACACAGAAGCTCTCACACTTCAGCTTCCATTTAGAGGGATGTACTGTTACTAGTAGCTCGACAATAAAAGACCTGGTATTTATTAGACAGTAACTTGTCTTTAAAATCATATCACCATATTACAAACACAGCCTTCTTCACCTTAGAAATATTGCCAAGCTGAGAAACATCCTGTCTGTATCTGATGCTGAGAAGCTAGTTCATGCTTTCATGACCTCTAGACTGGACTATTGTAATGCATTACTAGGTGGTTGTCCTGCATCTTTAATAAATAGGCTACAGTTAGTCCAAAATGCAGCTGCCAGAGTTCTCACTAGGACAAGAAAGTATGACCATATAACCCCAATTTTATCATCTCTACACTGGCTACCTGTTAAGTTTAGAATTGATTACAAACTGCTGCTACTTACGTACAAGGCTCTTAATGGTTTAGCTCCCATGTATCTAACTAGTCTTCTAACACGTTACAATCCTTCACGCTCTCTGAGATCACAAAACTCAGGACTTCTGGTAGTTCCCAGAATATCTAAGTCTACTAAAGGTGGTAGAGCGTTTTCTTATTTAGCTCCCAAACTCTGGAATAGTCTTCCTGATAGTGTTCGGGGCTCAGACACACTTTCCCAGTTTAAATGTAGATTAAAAACTCATCTCTTTAGTCAGATGTACACATAATACATCCCATAATATTGTGCTCTATTACATCAGACCAAATGCACATCATCATGTAGTGCTTGTTAATATTATGAACAGCAACTATGTTAATTCCTCTCTACTGCTTCTCTCTTTCTACCACCTCGAGGCATCCAGACATTGTACCAGCTCAGATCATCTTCTGTGTGATGAAGATTTTGGACCTCCACTGAGACGAGGGCGACTCTGAGAATCCTGAGACATCTACAGATCTACCAGCTCCAGTTAGACTCTGTGATAGTAAAGAGGAGATGTGAACTCCATGTGATCTTTTACATCAACACAACATTTATCAGACTGTATATTTATAATCACACCCCAGTGTCACCCATATGAGGATGAGGTTCCCCTTTGAGTCTGGTTCCTCTCAAGGTTCCTTCCTTTACCATCTAAGGGAGTTTTTCCTCCCCACAGTCACCTGAATCACCTCAGACTTGCTCATTGGGGATAAATACATACACATTTAAATATATCTAATATTAATCTGGAAATTTGTATTATATTAATCTTTATATTATTCTTTATATTAACCTTTTGTTCTATGTTTATGTTCTGTAAAGCTGCTTTGTGACAATGTCAATTGTAAAAAGTGTTATAGAAATAAACTTGAATTGAATTGAATAGTACATACTCTAAGTGTTTAGCAAGAGAGTATGTGAGTACTGGAGCATGCTAACACCTCACCTGAGTGTGAAGTAGATGTTCCATGTGTCACAACACCCTAAGACCACATTGTAGATAAAGTAGATGAGAAACATGGTCTTGAGTAATTACTGGACATCCTGCAGGAAAAAAATCCATAAAGCTTCTTTTACCTTCTTCTTGTTCATGTTGTTAATGTATATGCAGCGATAATAAAGGCTTTCCTGCCCACAATTTATTCATTCCATGATACTACACAAGAAAAGGACCTACAAAGACTTTTTTATTTATTTCTGTCAACTCTGGATTATTTATTAAAGAACTTTATATCATTAGGGATTTAATTTAGAATTGATATATTTCTGTAAAGCTGCTTGTCCATAGTAAAATTGATCTGAACTATTAGAGTGCACTGAGTCAAACTGGTATCCTTTAGGAATCGTTTCATTAAAACACCACAGTAAGATTTTATTATCTGATTTATTATAGATTGCATTATCTGTTAGGAGACCCCAGTATAGATATACGGCTCTGTGCACAGTGCATGGACTGCATGAGCTATAAGGATTACTGAGGTTGTGACAGTAGACACTTTAAAAGAGATTGGTTTTTAAAAAATCCCAGTGTAGTAAACAAACAAACAAACAAATAAACAAGAGAAGAGAAACACATGCTCGTTCCATCACTACAGAGACCAACAGACTGAGAGAGAGGGAGGGAGAGAGAGACTGGGGAGGAAACCAGAGTTCATATGTGCTATAAAAATGTGGTGTTCATTAATATGTAAATCTCCTTGGTGTTAATTAATCCTCTGTGGTATATTTTGAGTGATTTTGAGGCTCAGTGATGTGACGTTCAGGTCTGAAGGAACTCCTCTGCTGTCTTGTTGATTATTTGTATATTATTTGTCTCTTACAGCAGCTCACATGTTAAATTTGAACCCAGTGAGTCAGTTTTTATTTCTCACTGTTTCTCCTCAGTGTTTTTTTTCTCTGTGAATTACGGTGTGAATAATGGACTCAGGTTTTAGGAATGACAGAAAGGTGTTTTGGAAAAAGTGTGTGTGTTTATAGCTCAGTGAGTTATATGTTGAGGTGGGTGGGGTTTATACACCCTGCATGATGGTGTGTTTGATCATTTTGCTGTATGTGCGAAAGCAAACACTACCACACACCTGAGCTGATGTGTAAATAAAAACTAAGGATACAAAGCAAAAACCCAGAGGATACACACACACACACACACACACACACACACACACACACACACACACACACACACACATCCTTGCACTGCCACTGAGTCTCACTCTACTAAGTACTATTATTAAGCAGAACTAGTGAAGAACATGGTTCCCTTTCTTGAGACCAGTGTCAAGAGCTCTTTTAACATTTTTCCTTATCACACTGTATGAAATTGCAACAAATCCTTTGCTAATTCAAAAACAGACATTTTCATTGGTCAACAAGGCTTGATGGCTGATTTACAAAAGACATCCCTGAAAATCACACCGCAGATAGTGAGGACTCATCATGCTCACACCACTAAAGCCCCTCTTCTAGATATTCCATGTCCAATTTGAAACATCTAATACAGCTACAGCTATGAGACCTGCACCCCTCATGACCAGCTGTTGTGTATAATTGATAATGAGAATCCTGCTGGACATTTGCTCAAAGATTTTGCTCAATCCATCAATTAATTAAGTCTCACTTGTTCCAGGTGACTGTACTCAATATCACTCCACTTAACTTCCACACATTATGACATTGACACCAGCTACACTAACCTTCCTGCTGTACACCTACATATAGAGATTATTTTCCTGAGACCAGGCTATCAGACCTGCTGCTTCTATTCTGTACGATGTTTCATCTACACAGGTAATGAGTCAGATAACTGTGGTATAATCCGCAAACTTCGTTATCTTGGTGTTGGTTTGGGGGGCCACGTAGTCATAGGTAAAATAGGGTGTACAGAAGTTGGCTCAGGACACATCCTTCCCTGTCCTCATAGTTCTGATGCCTGATGTCTGTTTTCCTTCTCTGACTAACTATGGTCTGTCTGTCAGGAAATTCAGCCCCCTGTTACAGAGAGAAAGGGAGTCAGTCCAAGGGTGAGGAGCTTTTTAGAGAGCCTGTGTGGAATAACTGTGTTGAATGCTGAGCTGTACTTGATGAATAGCATTCTCACATATGTGTCCTTACCCTCCAAGTGTGTGAGGACTGTGTTGATGGCAGTCTTGACAGCATCGTCAGTAGACCGGTTTTGTCGATATGCAAACTGTAATGAGTCCAAGGTGGTTGTAATGTTCCTTTTTATGTGTGAAATGACTATCCTTTCAAAACAATTCATCACTATTGGGGTGAGTGCAACAGGACGATAGTCATTCAGGCAGGTCACAGTGTTCTTATTTAAAAGAGGTATGATGGTGGTGGACTTGAAGCAGGTGGGCACCAAGGCCTAAGTGAGGAACAGATTATAGATGTCCATGAACACATCAGCCATTTCTGATAAGTAAACCCTGAGTGCCTGCCGCGGGATGGCTCACCTGAGGAGTTTGTAGGCTGGATAGAGAAACACTGAGATGTGGTCTGACTATCCCAAGTGTGACCAGGGTACAGACTTGCAAGCATCATTTACGTTGCTGTACACTTGGTCAAGAATATTATTCTCCCTTGTTGGAAAGCACAAGTTGTAAGACTTTCACAACTTTATTACTATCAGGTCATCTAACTTCATGAAAACATCAGTTATACACTTTCTTGAAAAATACATCCATACTAGATGCATACTAGTTACTGCTCATCACTAGTAGTTTGTGACTGTTAGATGTAGACCATTTTATTTACCATGGGAATTCACCACGGTTTTCATTGTCGGAGTTTACATTCTCCCCAGTGCTAATGCTAAAGAGGTGCTATGTGAACTCTACATTTCTTAGTGTTCATCTAGCAGAGAACTTCACCTGGTCACTCAACACCAGCTCACAATAAACTATATTGACTGCAGTGACTTCCAATATACATCCATGTCTACAGCACCACCATATAAAACTGTTTACATGCTTTTTTACACACTGTTTTTTGCTCTTTACACATTCTGTCTTTCACATTTCAGTTGATAGCTGTTTTGCACAATACATTACAATACCTTGTGTAACTGCTGCTATAATACTAATGTCTTAATTCCAATATTTCTGCACATGAAATATTGATTGAACATACAGTATTTACACTGTATAACAGCGCTGTTTTTGTGTATTGTATTTTGTCTATTGTCCTGTATTTTTTGTTTCCACTTTTGTCCTGCACTGTATTGTTTGTCTTGTCCTGCACTGTTTGCACCAGGTTGCACAGATGCACTTTATGTATCTAAGACTAATTACTTAAGTCCTTAGCTCTATCTTTGTTCTATGTAGCTCCATGGTCCTGGAGAAAACGTTGTCTCATTTGACTGTGTACTGCAACAGCTATATATGGTTAAAATGACAATTAAAGCTTCTTGACTTGATGTCTGGCTGTGAGTGTGTTTTCAATTTTGCACTTTTTAGTTCACTCATGGATTGAATTGTCCAGCTAAGGGACCTTAGAGCGGATACTCTTCCCTATGTCATAACAGTTTTTACAACCCATGTTACGTATCTACCAGGGGCAGTTCTAGGGTTTCATCTTTAGGGGTTTTAGCCCTCAGTGAGAATTTAAAACAAGAATAGTTTTATATTATATATTATATGACTACATAGTAAGCCAAAAGTTATGGTATTCTTTAAAATGGCAAAAGTGGACAACAAAATTTTATGCATGATGTAATGATGCCAGTCTTGAATCAAATCAGTTCATGTATGTGTGCATTCTCTACAAACAGTGTGTCCAATGAATGCAGTCATTAATTAACTAATATTCACAAGACAAAGACCAAATCAATAAGTGTTCATTCATTCACTCATTCATTCATTCATCTTCTACCGCTCATCCGAACTACCTCGGGTCACGGGGAGCCTGTGCCTATCTCAGGCGTCATCGGGCATCAAGGCAGGATACACCCTGGAGGGAGTGCCAACCCATCACAGGGCACACACACACACTCTCATTCACTCACACAATCACACACTACATGTCTTTGGACCCGGGGGAGGAAACCGGAGTACCCGGAGGAAACCCCCGAGACACGGGGAGAGCATGCAAACTCCACACACACAAGGTGGAGGCGGAATTCGAACCCCCAACCCTGGAGGTGTGAGGCGAACATGCTAACCACTAAGCCACCGTGCCCCCTATAATAAATGTTATTTTTAATTAGTATTGAATGGATTGTTTGCATTAATATTTTGTTTGTGCTACAACTCTGGTAATAAGAATAGTGACAATTCACTGCTTTTGGTTGCCTCTTTGCGGCTTTCCGCCGATTAACGTTATAGATAAACGCCTTCAGCTCTGACTGACTCTGTGCTTCTCCGTTCTAATAAAGCAGACAGCTGATGATGCACTTTTGAAAGACTACAACGCACGCGCGTAAAAACAAAGTAAAAAAAATCGCTCTTGGATCAAACTGATAAATAATTTTCTTTCCCATTGACGACATGTCCTGCATTTTAACGTAATTTTTATTGTTTATTTATGAAAGTAAAAATTATACTTATAGTTTTAGGGTGGCTGAGATCACACACAGGGGGCTGGAGCCACCCTAAAAAAGGGCTAGAACCTCCCCTGGTATCTACCCATGCACCATAGGGATCATGCAACCCTAACCTGCTACTGCAGGAACTATAAAAGAGGATGTTTTCTATACGAACAAGGCATTATGCATATTGCCAACAATATTACCAGGAATATGAACACATGACTTTGTCCCGGTTCATATCTAGACCTATTCATAAGTGTACAACAAGTATCCAGAATGAATTACACCACTATGCTCTATTAGTGGAAAACTTCTAGCCACTTGTGTTTTATTTCACATTGGCAGAATACCCTGTATTACATAGTTTATTGTTTCTGTACTCTCAGTCTCCTTAAACCTTTAGTTCAGCGCTTAATTACTGATCAAGGTGAAATGAACTCCAGTCCTTCAAACAGCTGATCCAATTTATGAAGGTTTTTCAGGCACAATTGATTGTACCAATACTAAAGGCCCTTTTTACAGGCCCTTGAGGAAGCCCTGTTCCAAGGGCGCCATCTCATGGATAACGCTGTCCTCTGACCAAAGCTTATTAACACATTGGGGTATACAGAGTCAAGAGTTTAATTGTACTGTAATTATATAGGTGACAAAAAGTGTTTCTAACAGACTCCCCAGAACTGGAAATAAGAAACTCTAACTCAACTGACAAGCTAAATCTGGTGAAACTGAATCTAGAACAGTCAAGTCAAGTCAAGTCAAGTCAAGAAGCTTTTATTGTCATTTCAACCATATATAGCTGTTGCAGTACATAGTGAAATGAGACAACGTTTCTCCAGGATCAAGGTGCTACATAAAAACAACAACAGGGCTAAAGACTTGTAAGTAGTCTTAGCCACATAAAGTGCAACTGTGCAACCTGGTGCAAACAGTGCAGGACAAGACAAACAAGACAGACAAGACAGTGCAGGACAAAAGACAGTGCAGGACAAGACAGTGCAGGACAAAAGACAGTGCAGGACAATGACAGTGCAGGACAATGACAGTGCAGACACAAAGTTACAAGACAATACAAAAAGTACAAAAAATGCAGTACACAAAAGACAATAAATAGTAAACAGTCACAGAAACAGCGCCGACCGACCAGTGTTAATACTGTATGTGTTAATATAGTATGTGCGAAATGGCTGAGATATTGTACAATATGTGCAAAAACGGCTGAAATGTTGGGACAGTTTGTGCAAAAAACAGCAGACAAGGTGTGCAAAACAGCATGTAAACAGTTTGCTGGATTGTAAGCAACATGTAAACAGTATGTTGTGTCAGTGTGTGTGTTTTGTGAGGGTCTATGCAGTCCATACAGATGATGTGTGTGTATGTTGTGCTCAGTGCAGTACATTTCAGTTGTTGAGAAGTCTGATGGCTTGTGGGAAGAAACTGTTACACAGTCTGGTCGTGAGGGCCCGAATGCTTCGGTACCTTTTTCCAGATGGCAGGAGGGTGAAGAGTGTGTGTGAGGGGTGTGTGGGGTCATCCACAATGCTGTTGGCTTTGTGGATGCAGCATGTGGTGTAAGTGTCTGTGATAGAGGGAAGAGAGACCCCAATGATCTTCTCCGCTGTCCTCACAATCTGCTGCAGGGTCTTGCGATCTGAGATGGTGCAGTTCCCGAACCAGACAGTGATGCACGGCGCTGCTCAGGGAAATGTTGAAGATGTCCGTAAAGACATCCGCTAGCTGTTCTGCACATTCTCTGAGCACCCTGCCAGGAATGTTGTCTGGTCCAGCAGCCTTCCGTGGGTTAACTCTGTATAGAGATCTCCTCACGTCGGCCGTGGATAGACAGAGTACCTGGTCGTCGGGGGGAGGGATGGACTTCCTCTGCGTTACGTTGTTCTGTACCTCGAACCGAGCGTAGAAATCGTTCAACGCGTCTGGGAGGGAGGCGTCGCTATCACAAGCATGTGAAGCTGTCTTGTAGTTTGTGATCGCCTGTATGCCCTGCCACATGCGCCGGGTGTCTCCGCTGTCCTGGAAGTGGTTGTGGATAGTCTGGGCGTGTGCGCGCTTTGCCTCTCTGATGGCTCAGGGCAGTTTGGCCCTTGCTGTTCTTAGGGCCGCCCTGTCCCCTGTTCTGAAGGCTAGGTCTCTAGTCCTCAGCAGAGCACGCACATTAGCAGTCATCCACGGCTTCTGGTTGGAGCGTGTAGTAATGGTCTTGGAGATGGTCACGTCATCAATGCACTTGCCGATGTAACTGGTCACTGATGACGCGTACTCCTCCAAGTTGACAGAGTCACCGTTGGTTGCAGCCTCCCTGAAGATATTTCAGTCAGTGCACTCAAAGCAGTCCTGAAGAGCAGAGGTGGCTCCTGCTGGTCAGGTTTTCACTTGCTTCATAACCGGTTTTGAGCGTCTGACGAGTGGTCTGTATGCTGGAATTAGCATAACAGTGATGTGGTCTGAGTAGCCGAGGTGGGGGCGGGGCTCCGCACGGTATGCGCCGGGAATGTTTGTGTAAACAAGATCCAGCGTGTTTTCACCTCTCGTAGCAAAGTCCACATGTTGATGGAATTTAGGGAGCACTGACTTGAGATTACTAGGAGGAATGTAAACTCCGACAATGTAAACAGTAGTGAATTCCAGTGGTAAATAAAATGGTCTGCATCTAACAGTCACAAACTCCACTGACGATGAGCAGTAACTAGAAACAAGCACAGAGTTCTTGCACCAATCTGTGTTGATATAAACACACACACCACCACCGCGAGTCTTACCGCACAGAGCTGCATTTCTGTCGGCTCTAAATGAAGTTAGCCCGTCCAGTTGAATGGCGGCGTCCGGAACTCTGTCGCTGAGCCACGTCTCCGTGAAAACAAACACGCAGCAGTTTCTAATCTCTCTCTGTGTAGAGCGTTCGAGTCGGATGTAGTCCAGTTTATTGTCCAGGGAGCAAACGTTGGCTAGTAGAATGGACGGGAGAGCCGGCCGGCTAGGGTTTGTTTTTAGCCTAGCACGGGCCCCCGCCCGCTTACGGCGCTTTCGCTTCCTCGCGCACCGCTTTCGGCGTCCCCTCTCCTGGTCTCTGGTATCAGGCGGTACCGGGGACTGGAGGCCTGGTCTCCGCAGCAAGCCGAGGTCACGTAGCCTATACAGTACATCATCGTGCAGGTTGGTTGTTACACGATTTCTGTACTTTATTAGGTCCTGATGGTGGTATACATGAACACCGCTGTGCCTGGCATCCATGTAGAAGCAATGGTCGGGCTAAAAACCGTAAATAAAAACTTAGAAAATGTAAATAGCACCGTATTGAATCCGGAGAGGCCGCTGCGTGCTACTGCCACGCTGCCATCTTGGATCAACAGGGAAACTATAACCTGATTGAATCAATTGAATTCGAATAGTTTTAAGACAAGCTTATAAAATTTCAATGTCCTTAAATAACATTTTGGGAAGGACTTTATGTTCCAAAGATAGTTGAATGTAAGTCCCTAGGTGTCAGAACTAGGGCCACTGGTCTTATGTATTTATATTACATCTCTGGAGCCTTTGAGTGAGTTTCGTGGCTCCATATCACTGCTGCTCTTAAGACACTTAGTTCTATTTGTGTTTCCAGCCAATCTCAGCATGCATCCCTGCCTGTCTGATATCTTAAACTGGATGAAGGAACATAATCCACAGTAAACCCTAGTGACCTTCTTGTCCTCCCTGTCTGTACCTCAATCAATGAAAACCTACAACTAGACTCTACCACATTTGAGCCAACCAGGACAGCCACAAACCTTGGACTGATTTTCAATGACCACTTGAACTTTATAGACCATGTCACAACAACTGCACTGTCATATAGGTTCTGTCTCTGAAACATTAAGAAAATCAGACCCTATCTAACTGATCATGCTAGTTAAGGCTAGTTAAGGCTACTAGTTCAGGCTTATCTTAAAACTGGACTACTGCAACACAATAATATTGATCCTTACAACCAGCACCATCAAACCCAGTCAGGCGGTTCTGGACACAGCAGCACCCCTAGTTTTGAACCAGCCCACTCTTACAACCCTCGATCAGTTAACAACTGACATCTGCTAGTGCCTACTCAGTGAGGAATGGGGTTACTTTCCATAAACTTCAAAGTGTCTGTCCATCAGTGGTGGACTGAACATCAACCTCAGCCCAGACAGTATAATCTGTCACCTCTACTAATCCTGAATTTGTTAAAAAAAAAATCCATTTGCACTTACACTAGCACTTACACCTCTACTCTGTGCGCTCTGCTTATCTATCACTCAATTAAAATTCTTTTATGGTGGCACTACTTGTATTGCCATCTGATGATATATAGCTTTGCTTGTATTTCCATATCGTCGCTGTCGGGCGGAATCCTCGTATCTCCAAAACCGTTATTTTTCAGGAAATTAAAAAAATGCCGTACCTTATCTGCAGTGCATAGGGTTTAGTCCGCGTTGCAGTGGATTGTCTTGTGCAAAATTCCTGTCCTCAGACGAGCACCAGAACTAGCGGGGGTCAAGATTTTTTTTTCTTTGAGCCCAGTGTTTTGAAGACATTTACCTCAGAAGACGTGTTGATTCGTTGCGACTCTTCTTGAGGAGAAATATGCCGTGAAGCTCTCCCGCGGAGTGAGGAAGAGGTGGACAGTTGAAGTGTCCAATGGAGTTATGAGATTTGAGCTCAAGCTATTTTCAAGACTTTAGATTGGTTAATAACTTGTAAAAATAACAGACCCACGTGAGGACTGACCAATACCAAATTTGGACATACGAGGTTTCTGCCCGACAGCGACGATATGTACAAAAACAGGCTAAATGAGTAAATGTAAACGTATAAATAAATATAATGTTCTATGCTGAAACTATTCTATCTAAGGGTATGTTAATATATCACACTAAAGGTAAGTTGGAATGTACTTCCATCCATCCATCCATCCATCTTCTACCGCTTATCCGGGGCCGGGTCGAGGGGGCAGCAGTCTGAGCAGGGACACCCAGACTTCCCTCTCCCCAGACACTTCCTCCAGCTCCTCTGGGGGAATACCGAGGCGTTCCCAGGCCAGCCGAGAGACATAGTCCCTCCAGCGTGTCCTAGGTCTTCCCCGGGGCCTCCTCCTGGTTGGACATGCCCAGAACACCTCCCCAGGGAGGCGTCCTGGAGGCACCCGGAACAGATGCCCGAGCCACCTCAGCTGACTCCTCTCGATGTGGAGGAGCAGCGGCTCTACTCTGAGCTCCTCCCGAGTGACCGAGCTCCTCACCCTATCTCTAAGGGAGTGCCCAGCCACCCTGCGGAGGAAACTCATTTTGGCCGCCTGTATCCGGGATCTTGTCCTTTCGGTCATGACCCAAAGCGGCTCAGCTCTTTCTTTACCACAACAGACCGGTATATCAACCATATCACTGCAGAAGATACACCGATCCGCCTGTCGATCTCCCTCTCCATCCTTCCCTCACTCGTGAACAAGACTCCAAGATACTTAAACTCCTCCACTTGAGGCAGGAGCTTTCCACCAACCTGAAGGGGGTAAGCCACCCTTTTCCGGCTGAGAACCATGGCCTCGGACTTGGAGGTGCTGATCCTCATCCCCGCCGCTTCACACTCGCTGAAGGTCCTGATTTGAAGAAGCCAACAGGACAACATCATCTGCAAAAAGCAGAGACGAAATCCCGTGGTCCCCAAACTGGACTCCCTCCGGCCCACGACTGCGCCTAGAAATCCTGTCCATATAAATAATGAACAGGACCGGTGACAAAGGGCAGCCCTGCCGGAGTCCAACATGCACCGGGAACAAGTCTGACTTACTGCAGGCAATGCGAACCAAACTCCTGCTCCGGTCATATAGGGACCGGACAGCCCTTAGCAGAGGGCCCCAGACCCCATACTCCCAGAGCACCCCCCACAGATCACCACGAGGGACACAGTCGAATGCCTTCTCCAGATCCACAAAGCACATGTGGACTGGTTGGGCAAACTCCCATGAACCCTCCAGCAACCTGGTGAGGGTATAGAGATGGTCCAGTGTTCCACGACCGGGACGAAACCCGCATTGTTCCTCCTGAATCCGAGGTTCGACTATCGGCCGAATTGTCCTCTCCAGTACCCTGGCATAGACTTTTCTGGGGAGGCTGAGGAGTGTGATCCCCCTGTAGTTGGAACACACCCTCGGTCCCCTTTCTTAAACAGAAGGACCACCACCCCAGTCTGGCAGTCCAAAGGCACTGTCCCCATCCGCCACGCGGACCCTCACAGTACGTTTGGGTCTGCCAAGTCTGTCCAACTTCCTCCCCGGCCATCGTATCCAACTCACCACCAGGTGGTGATCAGTTGACAGCTCCGCCCCTCTCTTTACCCAAGTGTCCAAGACATATGGCCGGAGGTCAGATGAAACAACCGCAAAGTCGATCATCGACTTCCGACATAGGGTGTCCTGATGCCATGTGTACTGATGGACACCCTTATGCTTGAACATGGTGTTCGTTATGGACAAACTATGACTAGCACAGAAGTCCAATAACAGAACACCACTCGGGTTCAGGTCGGGGGGGCCGTTCCTCCCAATCACGCCCCTCCAGGTGTCACTGTCACTGCCCACGTGGGCGTTGAAGTCCCCCAGTAGAACGACTGAGTCCCCAGTCGGAGCGCTTTCCAGCACCCCTCCCAGAGACGCCAAGAAGGTCGGGTACTCTACACTGCCATTTGGCCCGTAAGCACAAATAACAGTGAGAGACCTCTCCCCGACCCGAAGGCGCAGTGAAACGACCCTCTCGTTCACCGGGGTAAACTCCAACACATGGCTGCTGAGCTGGGGGGCTATGAGCAAGCCCACACCAGCCTGCTGCCTCTCACCGTGGGCAACTCCAGAGTAGTAGAGAGCCCAGCCTCTCTCGAGGAGTTGGGTTCCAGAGCCCAAGCTGTGCGTGGAGGCGAGCCCAACTATATCTAGTCGGTATCTCTCAACCTCCCGCACCAGCTCAGGCTCCTTCCCCCCCAGCGAGGTGACATTCCATGTCCCCAGAGCCAGATTCCGTGTCCAGGGATTGGGTCGCCTAGGCTCCCGCCTTCGACTGCCACCCAATCCACATTGCACCAGCCCCTTACGGTTTCTCCTGCAGGTGGTGGGCCCACAGGAGATCGGCCCCACGTCGCTCCCCACGTCGGGCCCCGTGGGGTAAGACCCGGCCACCAGGCGCTCGCATACGAGCCCCAACCCCAGGCCTGGCTCCAGGGTGGGGCCCCGGTTGCGCCATACCGGGCGACGTCACGGACCTTGCTGTATTTTTCTTCATAAGGGGTATTGAACCGCTTTTTGTCTGGCCCATCACCCAGGACCTGTTTGCCTTGGGAGACCCTACCAGGGGCAGAAAGCCCCAGACAACATAGCTCCTAGGATCATTCAGGCACGCAAACCCCTCCACCACATTAAGGTGGCGGTTCAAGGAGGGGTGAATAACACAATCATTTCTTTTATTTGTTGCATCCTGTGCTTTCAGAATGTGAGGAAGGACTGTGGACCTTTCTTCTTCAACAAATGTGAGGTTTTATGGTCCAGATCGTTTCATAGATATTCAGACCCTTGATATTTATTTGCATGCTTCAAGAATTTTCAGATCACCGGATTAATCAGCACTACAGAAAAATAGCAATTTTATTATCCACAAACCCCAACATTGCCTTAAACATCTGAGAGTCCAGGACAGCTGTTCTCTGTGTGGATGGGATGGCATTAAGTACATTCCACCCCTCCTTGAACTGCCACCTTATTATGGTGGAGGGGTTTGCGTGCCTGAATGATTTGGGGACCACGGGATTTCGTCCCTGCTTTTTGCAGATGATGTTGTCCTGTTGGCTTCTTCAAATCAGGACCTTCAGCATGCACTGGGACGGTTTGCAGCCGAGTGTGAAGTGGCAGGGATGAGAATCAGCACATCCAAGTCCGAGGCCATGGTTCTCAGCCGGAAAAGGGTGGCTTGCCCCCTTCAGGTTGGTGGAAAGTATCTTGGGGTCTTGTTCACGAGTGAGGGAAGGATGGAGCGGGAGATCGACAGGTGGATCGGTGTATCTTCTGCAGTGATGTGGTTGATATACCGATCTGTTGTGGTAAAGAAAGAGCTGAGCCGCAAGGCGAAGCTCTCTATTTACCAGTCAATCTACGTTCCTACCCTCACCTATGGTCATGAGCTTTGGGTCATGACCGAAAGGACAAGATCCCGGATACAGGCGGCCGAAATGAGTTTCCTCCGCAGGGTGGCTGGGCGCTCCCTTAGAGATAGGGTGAGGAGCTCGGTCACTCGGGAGGAGCCCAGAGTAGAGCCGCTGCTCCTCCACATCGAGAGGAGTCAGCTGAGGTGGCTCGGGCATCTGTTCCGGATGCCTCCTGGACGCCTCCCTGGGGAGGTGTTCCGGGCATTTCCAACCGGGAGGAGGCCGGAGGAAGACCTAGGACACGCTGGAGGGACTATGTCTCTCTGCTGGCCTGGGAACGCCTCGGTATTCCCCCGGAGGAGCTGGAGGAAGTGTCTGGGGAGAGGGAAGTCTGGGTATCCCTGCTCAGACTGCTGCCCCCGCGACCCGGACCCGGATAAGCGGTAGAAGATGGATGAATGGATGGATTGTGTGATTCATTCCTGCCTGTTTTTTTATTTATTTATTTATTTATGTATTTATTATTTTTAGCTATTATATATTTTTCAGATGCTAAAAGACTACAGTATGATGTCCTACATGGTTTCTTTCTAGATCCTCTGTACAGTAGTTCCAGCACATGTTCATCCCCGAAAAGACACTGGAATCCTCAATATGTTCCATTAAGAAAAATAAAAAAGTAGTAACATGAAGTAACAGAAATTTTCATCTGAATGACATAAAATTTAAATGCAATCATCATTGGGCTTTCAATATAAAGATAACAATCAAAGCCTGTTGCACTTAACACACTTTCCCAGTTTAAATGTAGATTAAAAACTCATCTCTTTAGTCAGACGTACACATAATACATCCCATAATATTGTGCTCTATTACATCTGACCAAATGCACATTATCATCTAGTGCTTGTTAATATTATGAACAGCAGCTACGTTAATCCTCTCTGCTGCTTCTCTCTTTCTACCATCCCGAGGCTTCCAGAAATTGTACCAGCTCTGATTGTCTTCTGTGTGATGAAGATTTTGGACCTTCATTGAGATGAGGGCGACTCTGTGAGGATCCTGAGACATCTAGAGACCTACCAGCTCCAGTCGGACTCTACTTCATGAAGTATTCGGACATACTAAGAGGAGATTCCGACTACATGTCGTCTCTGAGGACAGATTGTCAGACTGTATATTTATAATCTCACCCTCCCCAGCACAAGAGTCCTAATAAATTATAACTGATTCCCTGTCTCTCCAACAAACAAAACAGCTGTACAAATTTTTGAGGGAGGGATCAACTGTATTACTTCACACAATACTCAGCTACATCAATAGAGGTTTTTATTTAACCTGTTTGTGGATTAAGTTCTTTTGGTATGCAAACGTTTATCAAGGACTCAATTCTTCAGAGATTCCATTTAGACCATACATGAGTACAAACAATGACCAAATGCAAAAAAACAACAAACAAACAAACAAACAAAGATAGTAGAAATTAACAAATAACTGAAAATAAGAAATCACAGCTAGTTTTATCAATGGAAAGAATACTTGTACTTGTGGTAAAGTCCAGACATAATGTAGGAAATGTCCTATATGAGCTGGCACATTAGGCTCTTCTACAATGATAGCACCTCCACATTATTCCCATAGCATGTGTTGATGTACAAGAAGTGTAGTCCATAAACCAAAATCCTTCTGCAAAAGAAAATACATAAAATGGTATGAAAGACAACCTCAAGGAATAACAACCATTGCCTCAAAACTACATTTCACACATAGACTTTAGTTATGAAAGGCACAGCTATTCAGAATAAATCATTCAATGGTTACAATCAAGCATTTACTTACAATTGAGCAGCAAACAATTAAGTTTCTCAACAAGGATGGTCTCTCAGGGCAGAGAAGGAACACAAGGCACACCATGCAATCCTCTCTCTTACTCTATAGTGATGGGCAGTTCGTGACCGAATCGTTCTTTTGAACCGGTTCTTTTTAGTGAACTGGATGAACCAGTTCACCAAATCGGACTGATTCGTTCTAAACAGTTTGCGTCTTGACTCAGCGCTGATCCACAAGTTACTAAAGTTACTCACTTTCGGTCATGCCTGACAGCCCCTCCGACTCTAAATAAACTAATATCCCGGAGTTATATGTAACTCCTGTACACTGAACTGAGACATGTTGTGCTGAGAGAACTGTGAGCTCGAGCTGTTGATACTGTGCGTGAATCACTGTACTGATACAGCGAATCATCAGTACAGAACTGAGAACTGTTTCGGACGTGTCCGACATACTGAGTACTGATGAGCTGTTGTTACTGCGTATGCATGAATCACTGAACTGATACAGCAGCAAATGTAAATGGTTATGATTTAATGTCTTATCAATGTATGAGTGTTTAACTCAGTTGCATTAGTTTTTGAAACAACTGATGGAGCGTTTTACAATATGTTATATAAGGTCTGCAAGATGTGACATACCATGTAGTATAAGGATTACAAGTTGTGTATGTGACGTCATTAGAATGCGCCAACACGTGAAATGAAGAAAGCACAGAAGAATATGTGTGTGTGAGACTCTTTTATTTAAGGGTGAATATGTAATTAATAGAGTGAACTGCGCATAAAACAGAGCGAAAGAAACATTTCAAAATTATGCTTTTTTTTGTAAGTTTTTGTAAGTTGATGAAGATTAGTTTATTAACTTTATATCTTTAAGACACATAAAACACCCACGTTTGCACATCAATGCCTGTACTGGGTGTTTTAGTTGCAAAACTTAAATGTAAGAAACGTATTCAACTAAAGTTATGATTACAAAGAACTTTTCAAATGTAAAAGAACTGGTGAACTGGATTATTGAAGTGGTTCATTAAAGCGAACTGTCCGAAAGAACCGGTTTTGCGGAAAAGAACTGAACTTCCCATCACTATTACTCTACTACTTTCTCACCTTTTATCACACCCAGGGAGCACCTAGAACCCCCTGGTGGTCAGGATGAAAAACTACAACCCTTGGAACCCTGTACAGTTCATGACACTGTTACAACGTGATGACTTCAGAATGAGGCAAATGGATTAAAGTGCAGTGCAGTGTGACAGATAAATACAAAGCCAAAGAGATTCAGGGTAACTCACATCATTATTCTAATATCATGTCACACAAAGCATGGTTGATCTCCACTTTTTCTGACTTTTCTGAACTTTTTTCTTGTAGATTAGTTTCTAAGTCAAATCTCAACTCCGTATTCTCTGATAAACTTGGAGATGTTTAAATGGTTGATGGTGATGGTCACATAGACAGGCAGTTAAATAAATTACACTCAGTCTAAATGCTTGTAATGTCTCAGACACTCCTGAATCATTATAACATCATTTAATAGTAGAAAACATTTTCTTTATTAGTGAGTGATGGGTAAATATATAGATAGCTAATACAGCTATCAACTAAATGGTTGTTTTGCTTATCAGGCTAGCAGACATTTGTTGAGGTAAATCAAGGATACAATTTTTTTTAAACCACTATTACTTTATTTTTTTATTATTTTTACTTTGTTCTTTCTGTTCATAGGCCTTGTCACTAGGTTTAGTTTGGTATTTCATATTTAATCATTCTCTTGGTAGATTAATTAATACCTCACTGAAAATCGAGTGATGAAACAGAGCGTGCGTGCAAGATTATAGATAAACATTAAAATCTTAAACACTGGACAAAAATGTGCACAGTTTTTAATTGCAGAACTGACATCACAAGTCTCTAACACATTTTGTAAGCAATCTACTTTGTCAGAGAGGTTTTCTGTTTCACCTGATCTATGTAAGTAAATAAACATAAAATAAGTGATTTTGGCCAAATTAAGCTTTATTTCCTTGAATAAGCTCACTCATGCAACCCAAGGCAATAACACAGAACAGCCAGCAGGTGCCACTATTGGGGAAATATTTTCACTGGCTAAGTGTTTTAGCATCATACAGAGTGTTTACCGATCCAGTACACGTTATCTTCCAGCTAACAGAAACCCTGCCACGTATGAAGTGTAGCTATTCTGGGTTCTTCTGGGTACATTTCATGATGAAGGAGATCAGGGTTTTAGTTGGTGAGTGTAATGTGCTGTGAGATAAGGAAGGAGTCAAAAATCAAAGCAAAATATACACAATGGTATAAACAATGACAACAAAACATGACAGGAGCTTAAGGCAGACATGAAAACAGCACTGGCTATGTTCAGAAATGCCCTGTACACTAAAAGGAGAAATATGTCACCATGGCAATGGAGTTTATAGTAATAAATTATCCAGACAGCTGATTTTAAATAGACTATAATAGGAAGCTTTGGTGTAGTTATTCTGCTGTCACTAATACTTTCATATAATTAATCTGCATAAAGCGCATCTCCTTTCTTAATCATACCAAGTTTATATTGTATGTCATTAGACCACTTTCATAATATTATTAAAAAAAAATCAGGACTGTTTTAGGGAAAGCAGAGCCCTAAATCTCCACTTGTGTCAGTTTAGATATAGATTTTCCCTCTTCCATGTGTAGCAGAAAGACAACCGGGCATTTTAGGTATAATCTTTTTACTTACATTTTTAATCTGGTTTCACCCCTAACACACACTCACCCCAGAAGCCATGAGAATAAGCTTGTTTTAAGACACAGTGCATCTCAGTGGAGCGTCCATGCAAAATGTTTAAACAAAACACAGAAGCTAGAATTAACAAATGAAGCACATAAATAGTAATTTGAAATTCATAGTTCAAGTTCAAGTTCAAGTTCAAGTTCAACTTTATTTGTATAGCACACCAAAGTGCTTCACAGTGCGTTTGACATACACACACATACACTTAAGCATACACACATGCACAAAGTAGTTCAAGAAACTAAAATAAGAATTCTTAAAAAAATATATGTATATATGTAAATATATATATAAATCAATAAATAATAAATAAAATAACCAGTGTAAAAGAAGGTGAAATAAATATAAACCATAAACCAGATCTAAACAGAGATAAACCTCTGGGCAAATCATGAAAAGGCTAGAGAAAATAAGTGGGTCTTTAGCATGGACTTAAAACTAGATATGGTGGGTGCCGTCCTAATCTCAAGTGGCAGGGAGTTCCATAGTCTAGGACCGGCCACAGAAAAAAGCACAGAAAAATCCTCTACGCTTGAGCCGTACACGAGGAACCACCAACATGGCCTGGTCAGATGAACGAAGACTTCTAATAGGAGAGTAGGGATGAAGAAGTTCAGATAAATAGAGAGGAGTGGTATTATGGAGAGACTTATAGACAAAGAGTAAAATCTTAAAATCTATTCTCTGCGAAATCGGCAGCCAGTGTAGAGATTTAAGAATGGGAGTGATGTGTTCATGTTTGTGACAGCTAGAGAGAAATCTGGCAGCAGCATTTTGAACGAGCTGGAGACGCGTAATCTGAGTTTTAGATATACCGCAATATAAAGAGTTACAGTAATCCAAGCGAGAGTTTATAAACGCATGAACAGCCATTTCTAAAGTCATAGCTTGGTTTCTTCTTTCCACCACCATTTTAAAAGTATATTAAGTAAAAACATAGATGAAAATCATACACAATATTAAAGCTCATTTACATTACACGGGTTTGTCATGTGTCTCCTACGTTAATAAAATGATAACTGGTTCATTTCTATTATGTCAAAGTCTAGTCAAGTGCCTCTATTACCAGCTGGGAAACAGTTAAACAAAACAAAATTCCTCCAGGACCGTTGTGCTACATAAAACACTATCAGGAAGACTATTCTAGAGTTTGGGAGCTAAATAAGAAAACGCTCTACCACCTTTAGTAGACTTAGATATTCTGGGAACTACCAGAGGTCCTGAGTTTTGTGATCTCAGAGTGCGTGAAGGATTGTAACATGTTAGAAGACTAGTTAGATATATGGGAGCTAAACCATTAAGAGCCTTGTACGTAAGTAGCAACAGTTTGTAATCAATTCTAAACTTAACAGGTAGCCAGTGTAGAGATTGATTCATCCCCAGATCATGACCTTGCTATATCCCTGCATAACGATCTGATCTTCTCTTCAGTCACAGCTCAAACCTTGGGGTAACCCTGGACAATCAACTGTCATTTTCCTCACATGTTGCTAATGTGACTCGCTCATGTCGGTTCCTTCTCTAAAACATTAGAAGGATTTGGCCATTTTTGCTCAGGTACTTGTTCAATCTTTTGTCATCTCAAGACTGGACAACTGTACCTCACTGCTGGTAGGTCTACCGATCACCACAATTCATCTTCTGCAAATGAACTAAAATGCAGCTGCACAACTTGTTTTCAACCTGCCTAAGTTCTTGCATACCACCTTCCAGTAGCTTCCAGTAGCTGCACACATTCAACACTGATGCTTGCCTACAAAGCCAAAAAGGGACCATCTCCCTCTTACCACAAAGGCCACATCACTCCTCACACTGCTCCTCGCAAGCTTGAGCTACCAGCACTGCTCGACTGGTCCCACCATCTCTCCGGGTAAGAAGTAAGTATACAACAAGACTCTCCTGTTCTGGCACCGAGGTGGTGGAATGAACTTCCTCTAGGGCTCCGGACAGCGGAGTCTCTGACTATCTTCAAGCGACAGTTGAAGACCTACTTCTTCATGAAATACTTGAACTAGCAGTTTATCCCCTGTTTTTTATATGTGTGTATTTAAAAAAACAACAAACAAACAAACAAAAAAACTTTAAACAGTATTTTAGGCCCATGGTATCTTAAGTCTGTAACCTAGTGAACCAGAGTTAATATATTCAATAATAGAGACATAAAAGCACTTTTGTATGTTGCTCTGTATAAGAGAGTCTGCCAAAAGCTGTAAATGTTTTAAAAGTTGTGTCTATTTAAATGGTGGTCTGTCTCAGGCTAATGTAGAACAGTGCTCAAACACAATGCCTTTATTCTGTTACTGTGAGTTTAAATTAAATTCAGTCTCATATTAAACTAATTTAAGTTGATTTCTGAATGTAGTGTTAGTTTACTGTTTGTTTCTGTTTCTCCCTCCAGTATTCCCAACACAGAAGAAGACCATAAGAATGAAGCTGAAGTCCAGTCAGGATGTGAATGATCCTACAATAATGACAGCTATCGAGGAGAAGGTGGGTTTCATCTTCACTCACCTTCTCATTACTGCAGCAAGACCTCGAGCCTTCATCACACTGTGACATGAACAGACTGTAGTCTAATCATAATACATCTTATGTAGCATTCTTACAAATCTCACCATAGATTCTCATCCTGCATCATTCACTAACTAAAGTCATGTTCTGTTCTTCAGCTCAAGCAGAAACTGCGTTCTCAACAGAAGAACTGCAACAGAAGAAGCAATATTTCCCAACTGTCCCTCAATACCGTCTAGCTGGGTACCAACAGCCCTCACTCAAAATAAGTGAAGTGTCCGATTGTAGGCTAGCACTGTCCTCTTACCCTTCTCCATCAAGTACAGAGGGGTTTTTCTTTTTCTCCTTATTTTTCTGTGATCTTGTCCTTATCCCCATTTCTCTACACGTTATGGAATAAACACAAAGTATATGAAAAAACAGGGCTAGATAATAGTTTCAAAGCGGGGCAAAACTCTTAAGCTGCCATCTTGCTTAGGGTCATGTGACCACCCAGCAGTTTATTTCTATCATCATCCTCCAGAGCTGCCCATGTAACCCTGAGTGCTCTAGGAGTAATTTGCTTGTATTCTTATTGCTTTACTGAGTAAGTAAAAGCAACTCTGATAGCTGATCTTATGTTTTCAACACTAACCCGTGCTGATGTAGCTGGTCACTGATACTGTGTACGTCTTCAAATTGGTGGAATCTTTGTTGGTTGCAGCCTCACTGACTACGACCACTGATAGTCACAAACTCCATGACCGATGAGAAGGAACTAGAAACAAGCGGAGAGTTCTTGCACCAATCCCTGTCGATGTGAAAACACAAGCCATCGGTGTGAGCCTTAGTGCACAGAGCTGCAATTCTTTTGGCATGAAATGAGGTGAACCCATCTTTTAGTGACGAAGTGACATGACATACGGCTAAGTACGGTGACCCATACTCAGAATTCGTTCTCTGAATTTAACCCATCCAAAGTGCACACACACACAGCAGTGAACACACACACACCGTGAACACACACCCAGAGAAGTGGGCGGCCATTTATGCTGCGGCGCCCGGGGAGCAGTTGGGGGGGTTTGGTGCCTTGCTCAAGGACACCTCAGTCGTGGTATTGTTGGCCCGAGACTCGAACCCACAACCTTAGGGTTAGGAGTCAGACTCTCTAACCATTAGGCCACGACTTCAAGTGTGGAATAAAGTACAAAAATATTACAATAAAATCATAAATGCTGTAAAATGGGGAGCAAAGTGGTTCAGTGGTTAGCATGTTTGGTGTTTTAGTGGTTAGCACAAATGCTACAGAATAGAGATGGATGCTGTAAATGTAAACATACCATAAGTATTCATGGTAAAAATGCATAGCATTTGGTTTAAGCAGCAATTCAGGAAAGAAATTTTCAAAATCTAAAAAATTACAAAAGAACTTGAACAGTGTTGGAGTCAGACTAGACTTTTACCAGATTATTATGACAAGTATTATGGAGTCTGAGGGCTTGATAAAAGAAACTTACACAGTCTGATTGTGGAAACCTAAATGGTTTGGTACCTTTTGTCAGAGTTTGTATGAGAACCCTTTTAAGGGTGTTTTTAAGTGACTCAGTCAGAGGAGTAAGAGATACAAGGTACGTCTTCTTCTTTTGCTGCATTGTGTAATCTGATGTCGGGTGTTACAGAAAAGCCCCAGACATCTTGAGGTATGTGGCTGGATAGATCAGTGACTGAAGGTGATCCTGAAACACCTTAATTCAGCATAGAGCAGATGAGAAAGACTACCCAGGATAATTTTCAGCTTACTTCTCATCCTCACCTCAGTCACTGCCTCCACACTGTCCAGTTCCGTCCCCACCAGAGAGCTGACCTTCCTCATCAGATTGCCCAGTTTGGTGGCAACACCATTCCCAATGCCAACCCAAGCATATCATAGAAAAGAAAATAATACTTTATCAAGTAAAAAAGGCTCATTTAAATGTCCCTGAGCCTTTTTTAATGGACTGATTAACAATTAAAATCGTGATTAAAATCTTGTGGGAAGTCGTGGCCTAATGGTTAGAGAGTTTGACTCCTAACCCTAAGGTTGTGGTTTCGAGTCTCGGGCCGGCCACGACTGAGGAGCCCTTGAGCAAGGCACCGAACCCCCCCAACTGCTCCCCAGGCACCGCAGCATAAATGGCTGCCCACTGCTCCGTGTTCACGGTGTGTGTGTGTTCACTGCTGTGTGTGTTCACTTTGGATGCGTTAAATGTAGAGAACGAATTCTGAGTATGGGTCACCGCACTTAGCTGTGTGTCACGCCACTAATTTGCATAGGCTCTTTGAAGCATAGATGCTTCATTGCACTGGTCATGTCTGCTGCAACAAGATAAATTTAGACACAAAGTTATTAATGAAAACCTCTTAATGAAGTTTATGTCATGGACAATTGTGCACCTGAACTACCGTAGACTTTCCTTCTGCCTCATGAAAACATGCCAGTATTAAATGTTCAATGATGGAGACTCGATTGCAAGACCTACCTGTCAACAGAAGCTCAAAGTCATGTAAATATGCACAAGTAGTTTGCTTGTGGAAGAAAAACATCCTGCTCAGTCAGACAGCTCTCAGAAGAACAGTGAGGTGTGTTAGTGCTGCAAGACTGATCATCTACCTCCTTCAGATTTTAAGTAATTTTCAGACACCTAAAACAATAAGAGGAAATGTTTTAAATAGTAAAATATTTGTGATAAGTTTATTAGATTTTTTGTGCTTACTGAGAAGAAACCTCAATTTTTTCAATTGTAAAAATTGTACAGTACAGAAAGTTGTCAATGTACAGTACAATCAACAGAAAGTCCAAAGGCATGTCAGACAGTGAATGTTTACCTGAGTTATTTACTGTACTTTGGCAGATAGGATTAGCAGTTAGTCTGATCTTTGTGTTATTGCCCTTACTTTTTTGAGTTCAGCTGTGAAATAGCCATTGGGAGAAACCTCCAGATTTGGGGTTTAATTTTAGTCTCTGCCTGTTTGCATTTCTCTTGTCATTAGGTAGTTGTGTTGGTCTGACTGGCATTTTTGTGTTGGGTCTGACTATTTGTGATCATTTTTGAATTATATTTTTTGTGCTTACTGAGAAGAAACATCAAATACATTTTTAATAGTGAAAGCGAAGTATATTTCATATTATTAAAGATTTCAAGATTCAGATGAAGAGGTTTAATATTGCTTTTGTGTTAGTTGAAATTCTGTTGGTGGCATCTAACTGGTGGAAAGGCAAACCGGTTCTTAGAAGGTTCGCCAGTGGAACCAACTTTGAACCAGCACCAGTGCTAGCTCTGAACCAGCACTCGGTTCTTTCTGGTGGAAAAGAGGCATTAGAGTCTGGTTCCTCTCAAAGTTTCTTCCTTTAACAAAGAGGGTTTTTCATCACCACAGTCACCTCAGACTTGCTCATTAGGGATAAATACAAACACATTTATGTATATCTAATATTAATCTTAGGTTTTTGTATTATATTAATCTTTATATTAACTTTTTTGATCATATTTATGTTCTGTAAAGCTGCTTTTGGAAATTGTCCATTGTTAAAATCGCTATACAAATACATTTGAATTTGAAAGAGGTTATAAAATGACAAAAAAAATCAAAACATACATAGACAATAGGTTCTGGTTCAGTGTACAGTACAATCAACACAAAGTCCAAAGGCATGTCAGAGAGTGAATGTTTACCTGAGTTATTTATTGTACTTTAGCAGTTAGGATTAGCAGTTAGTCTGATCTTTGTGTTATTGCCCTTACTTGGGTTTATGCTGTGAAAAGGTCCATAATTTCTAATGTATTCTTTTGTATTTTTTTGAAACTCTGCCAATTAGATGGTAATATCATCTTTTATATCATAGTGAATCCTCCAGCAACACATAAGCAATAAAACATCATCTTTTTGTGCTCTTGCTTTTCACAGGTGAGAGAAAATAAGTCACATGATACAAAATACCATCACATATGTGTACACAAATTGTAAATAGTTGATGGAGATATGTTACTATAAGTAATATGTTCCATAATTTGTCCTACAGAAGTACAAATGTTAAAAAATAAATCCACACTAAGAGGCTGAAATCACACAAGCTAAACATTAACTCTTTCTCCATAGGTGTCCTTACCCTTGTCCTGTCTTTCTCTCATAAGTACTATCTGATCCAGCAGAGCAAAACATGGAACGATGCTAAGGCTTTCTGCCGAGCCACATACACTGACCTGGCTATCATCAAAACTAATGAAGAGATGGCCCATCTTCAGAACTTATTACAGACACAACAATTCGGATCCAATGCTTGGATTGGACTGTACACTAACATCAACAAGTGGCAATGGACATTGGACAATGAGCCGCTTGGAAGCTTTACACCTTGGTCTAATGGGGAGCCTAATGACTGGCTAGGAAATGAACGTTGTCTCTTTATGTACCAGATGGTATGGGTTGATGCACCATGTGAATGGCAGAAACCATTTGTGTGCTTTGATGGTGAGGAAGAACATTTTATTTTATATGAACTATTTATGGTATATTACTAATAATAAACTTTATTAATATGAGTATTTTATTTTTGAGTTTAAAATCTCAGTGAATTATATATAAAAGTCAGGCTTGAAAATTTGTGTGGGGAAGGAGGCCACAGGAGGCAGGCTTTAGATAGAGAAATAATACGGCAGACATGTTTATTTTTATCCTGATGAATATATTTCAATAATAGAAGATGATATGCTTAGATTGATTATTCACATAAGGAGGTTTTAATCTTGTGTTTGTTGGTTCTCACAGACAGGAAGACTGGAGCTGACAGGTACATTCTTATTAATCAGTATAAGATGTGGTATGATGCTCAGAGTTACTGTAGGCAGTACCATACAGACCTGGCCAGTGTGAGAAACACAACAGAAAACTTAATTGTTGGGACCATGAAATATTGGACCTGGACTTGGATTGGCCTTGTGAGAGACCCCTGGTATTGGACAGACCAGACCACCAATGTGTCTGTCATTAAGTGGTCATTTGGATCAGTTAATGATTACGTGAATAAAAGTTGTGTCTATTTATATGGTGGTCTGTCTCAGGCTAATGTAGAACAGTGCTCAAACCCAATGCCTTTCTTATGTTACGGTGAGTTTAAATTAAATTCAGTCTCATATTAAACTAATTTAAGTTGATTTCTGAATGTAGTGTTAATTTACTGTTTGTTTTTGTTTCTCCCTCCAGTATTCCCAACACAGAAGAAGACCATAAGAATGAAGCTGAAGTCCAGTCAGGATGTGAATGATCCTACAATAATGACAGCTATTGAGGAGAAGGTGGGTTTCATCTTCACTCAACGTACAGTCACCTTCTCATTACTGCAGCCAGACCTCGAGCCTTCATCACACTGAGACATGTACAGATTGTAGTCTAATCATAATACATCTTATGTAGCATTCTTACAAATCTCACCATAGATTCTCATCCTGCATCATTCACTAACTGAAGTCATGTTCTGTTCTTCAGCTCAAGCAGAAACTGAAGGATTATGGAATGGCTGAGAGCATCACTGTGACATGGAGAAAGCAACCAGATGGAGTGGTGTTTCACAAGGAGGAGTAAAACATTACTGCAGTGACTAACACTAGGGAGACTTGTGATCTCTAAATCTCAAATAGTGTAAATTCTGTAGTGCACTGATTACTTTTAGTTTGCTGACACAGAGTGTGTGTAATATTTTAGAGTTCTTTAATAGAACTTTTACTAGTAAAAGATCCCTGAGTTACCAATTTCTGTGTAAATGTAGTCACAAAAACATTAGATATAATTGTATGCTAAATCTTTGCTTGTATCAGTATGGGATTTTTTTTCACTTCTACTTGTAAGACAGTTAATTTAGATTTGATTTCATTCTGTCTTTTAAATGTTCAATTTATTAACTGTTTCTTCTTTCTTTATAAGACTATATATTTTAATCAGACACTGAATGTCATGCTGTATTATAGTACATATATTCATTGTTCGTAAACCAACAGCCCTCTATATGATCAGGAATATTTATTTAGTTTTAGTATTTGTGGAATGATAGTTAACTATTGAATATTTTCATTATATCATACTATTATATATATTATATAAACATTTAGACTTCTTTGAGCAGAATTAATTCTGTACTGTCAAGGTGTAGAAAAGAAATGAGATTGATGAGATTTCAGATTTTTCTTTATGTTCTATGCAGAATCTTTTTATTTTAAAGAGTTAACATTCTTAGCAAAAGCTGACAAGTGAATCTGATCAGTTCTTCATCCATATTTTCAGAAAAAAAAGCAATCAAAATGCACTAAAGTAGTAAAGTCTGTCAGAGTTTTTTTTTATCTGTGTGATGTTCTCAGGACACTCAGACACACTTCACATGTTTGTATTTTACACCTTAAAGCTGAAACAGAAAGCTTGTTCCTTAACTTTACCCTGTTATACTAGACATGACCTAAGACATGGTTCTCTGCAGTACAGCATCCATTCAAAGCACTTATACAAATTACTCATCTATGCCATTGCACTAGAGTTTTTATTGCACTGCTGTATGAGAACGAGAGACACATTATTTACTCTAAGGCAATTTAAAGAGAATATTGTCATGATCACTGAAGTCTCAGCTCCAAGAGCACATTTAAATATATAATAAAATAGCTTAAATATAATAAAAATAGCAATACAGTAATAATAATAAAATAAAATAAAAATAGTGTATATTCTGATGTTGATTATTGCGCTCTTATATGTTACATTATGACATCAGCCAAACTACCTTTTGTTATTATTGAAGGTATTATGGTACATTTAGGTGTGATGTCATTACGTTCTACGTAAGAAAACAAGCGAAGCGTTACACGTCTCATTATCAACAACTTTAAGACTTTTTATTTAGAAACAAGCATCGGCTCACTACATCCGACACTAACACTATTAACTTCCAAAATAGAGTGCATTGTGAACTGAAGAGAACTGAGCATATGAACAGTATACAAACTTATGAACCGCTCAAAACTAGCGAGCGTTCTGAGTAACACACGTTATGTACTACTCGTTATTGAATAAATCTATCGGTCTAGCTTAGCAATAGAAGTATAGTTAGTAGCAAAATTGGCGGGTTAACAAAATGGCAAGCAGAGAATGGCACAACAAAGAGGAACAACAGTGATTTATCTCCTAGACAGCACTGGACGAGCCCAGAGCACAGCTATTGGACGCACTGTACAAGCCTTCATACCCACATACCATTTTCTCAGTGGCAAGGGCAGAAAATGGAGGAGCAACAATCACTTTCAGTTCGCCTCACACCTCCAGGGTCGGGGTTCGATTCCCGCCTCCACCTTGTGTGTGTGGAGTTTGCATGTTCTCCCCGTGCCTCAGGGGTTTCCTCCAGGTACTCCGGTTTCCTCCCCCGGTCCAAAGACATGCATGGTAGGTTGATTGGCATCTCTGGAAAATTGTCCCTAGTGTGTGATTGCGTGAGTGAATGAGAGTGTGTGTGTGCCCTGCGATGGGTTGGCACTCCGTCCAGGGTGTATCCTGCCTTGATGCCCGATGACGCCTGAGATAGGCACAGGCTCCCCGTGACCCGAGGTAGTTCGGATAAGCGGTAGAAGATGAATGAATGAATGAATGAACAATCACTTTCAAAGGAGGGAACAGTCACATGGTTACCAAAAGGGGTAGCAGGTTTGGTGGAAATTTGTATTATCTACCAACTGTTGAAGAGAATGTTGACCAGTGTAAAGTGTGTCATGACTTACAAAGCTGGCATGGAATTTTGGGTCATTGTAACAATGAAGATGTACAAAATTTACAAGGTGTAGTGAGAGGTATAGAGATAAATGGAAGCACAGTCAAACCAAGTCATGTGATGTGTGTACATAGGGAAAATTCACTCAGACAAGAAATAGTCTTTCACAGATGACTACTCACTTACTGTGCTAGTGTATTTTCTGAAGACTAAGAGTGACCATGTAAAAGCCACAGAAAAGTTCCTAGAAGACATAGCACCTTATAGATAGGTCAAGTGCCTTTTTTCAGATAATGGCACTGAATTTATGAGTCGAGACTTTCAGGCACTGTTACAAAAAATAGGATTAGACACAAAACATCTGCACCTTATTTACCCCACCAAAACAGCACAGCAGAGAGAGGTTGGAGAACACTCTATGAAATGAGCATGTGCTTACTGATAGAAAGCAAATTACCAGATGAGTTATTTAACTACGCTATGCAGACATCAGCTTATGTGAGAAACAGGAGCAACAGTAGGTGCACATATGAGTTGTTAACAGGAAAGAAGCCAAACATTTCCAAAATGCAGAAGTTTGGATCAATATGTTTTGCTTATAAACAAGAGAATAGCAAATTAAACTCTAGATTGTAATTTACAACATACCAGGGTTTGCGAATCCACCAGGGGAAAGCAAAATGCTGTAACAACACCCAGGTGCAAGCTTGCACTGCAACAGCAGGTCAGACAAGGCGGAACTGTAGCCAGGTTGAGCACCACAGTGCTACTGAGCCCAACATTGCACCAAACGGAAAAGAGCAAGAGAAGCCCCTACATGAGGACTTGTGTCAGTTCCTAACCCCAAAGCCAGTTATTTCCAATGCAACAGCATGCAGGGAATCTGCAAGACCCACAGCTGAGATGCAAAGCCGGAAAGCGAAGATTACATGGCCGAAAGCTAATGAGAAGGATGAATGGAGAAGCCTACAAACAATTCTTCAGAGCTCCCTGAGAGGCAGCATAATCACCTTGTTAAACATCATCGGAGTCATCATCTACAGTTATGTTTATCTTCTGTTCTATGTTTATGTTCTGTAAAGCTGCTTTGAGACAATGTCCATTGTAAAAAGAGCTATACAAATAAACTTGAATTGAATTGAATTGAAAGTTAAGGCGGGGGGCAAGGTGGCTTAGTGGTTAGCACGTTCGCCTCACACCTCCAGGGTCAGGGTTCGATTCCTGCCTTCACCTTGTGTGTGTGGAGTTTCCATGTTCTCCCTGTGCCTTGGGGGTTTCCTCCGGGTACTCCGGTTTCCTCCCCCGGTCCAAAGGCATGCATGGTAGGTTGATTGGCATCTCTGGAAAATTGTCCCTAGTGTGTGATTGCGTGAGTGAATGAGAGTGTGTGTGTGCCCTGCGATGGGATGGCACTCCATCCAGGGTGTATCCTGCCTTGATGCCCAATGACGCCTGAGATAGGCACAGGCTCCCCGTGACCCGAGGTAGTTCGGATAAGCGGTAGAAGATGAATGAATGAATGAATGAAAGTTAAGGCAGCGAAAGATTTGGAGAGCTTCAGCAGAGAAAGGCCCCTCTAAACAGAGTGGGAGACGGCAGAAGGAGATAGTAAAGGATCTAGTAAAGGAACGTCGCTGCATCCGAAAGTTGTGGAGGAAAGTCAAAGACCATAAAAAGGAGGGTTTAAAAGTACCTGTGGAACCAGATTAGAGATAAAAAGCAAGGTCGAGCTTCTACCGGGATCCTTTTAAGTATGCCTGCAGCCTATTGGAAGAGATAAAAACTGGGACTCTGTATATTAACAAGCAGGAGCTGGAAAACCACATCAAAACCCAGAGTAGAGACAGCCTCCGAGAAAGTCCTCTCGGTTCACCAGGGTACATCCCTCAGCCACCAGAGCCAACCTCACAGTTTGATACCACCCCTCCAAAATGGTCTGAGGTCAAAGACGTTGTACAGCAAGCAAGAAGCACATCAGCAGCCAGACTAAATGGCGTTCCTTACAAAGTCTACAAGAACTGCCCCACACTCCTGAAACTGCTGTGAAGGCTGATGTGTGTTGCCTGGAAAACCAAAGCCATTCCTACAGCATGGTGTAGGGCAGTCACTGTATTCAGCCCAAAAGAGAAAGACTCCTGCAACATCAGCCAATTCAGAGGCATTGCGCTTCTGAATGTGGAAGGGAAGATCTTTTTCTCGGTGATGGCAACACATATGATCAGTTACCTCCTAGCAAATAAATATATTTTATTTAATATAAAAATATTTATCCAGTTGCCATAAGGCAGGCGTCCCAGGATTTTCAGACTTTGTTAAGCATTCTGTGATGATTTGGGAGCAGATTCAGATGGCTAAGTGTAATAAATCAGATCTTCATGTAGTGTGGTTAGATCTCGAAAACTCATATAAGTCTGTCCCGCATTAGTTCATTAGGTTTGCCCTCAACTTCTTCCATATCCCACCATGTATTCAGAGTATCATAACCAACTATTTTGAAAAACTCCAAGTCTTCTACACACCCTCCGAATTTTTTACTGGGTGGCATCAAGTGGAGAAAGGAATAGCCATGGGATGCTCCTTCTCTCCCATACTCTTCACAACAGCTTTCGAGGTCATTCTTATTGGAGGAAGACAGACAGTCCGAGGAGTCAGGTCCCCATCAGCTCCCTGTGCTATGGAGCTACATGGATGACGTCACCACTCTCCTTCAGATGGTGGCATGCACCAACAGGTTGCTGAAAAGCCTCGAAGACTTGTTCTCCTGGATGAAGATTAAACCATCCGGAAAGGAGCCAGGAAAGATAACATCTCCTTCTCAGTGAGTGGTGAGAAGATTCCATGCTTGATAGACCAATCAATGAAAACACATGTCTTCCGCTGTAATCACACAAATAACTGGTGGCTTCAAAATGATAGACAAAAGCCCGCTACCAGGTAAATTCAAGGTATGGTGCTACCAGTTCACCTTATACTATCGCTTGCTGTGGCTCTTGAAGTTATGCGAGATCACTTCATCGACAGTCCTGAGGATGGACACAAAAGCAAATAATTACATCTGGAAGTGGCTTTGCCTTTTCCGATGCCTGTCCACTTCAGCTCTGTTTGGGAAGAACATTTTGAGGCTTCCGAAGAAAACCATCAGCTTGGGTTATAAACTGGAAAAGGTGCAGCTGCTCTTCTAACTGAAAGACTCTCCCGACCCAGTAGTACAAAATGCTAATGCCCAAGTTCATAACGGAAGAAAATGGGATGCGCAGGAAGCAGTGAATCAGGTTATAACTCGTCTGAAACACCAAGAAGTAGTGGGATTGACACAGCATGGCAGGGCAGGCTTCGGATGGACAACATCAACCAGTCCAAAGCCATGAGGAAAGAGAGGAAAAGTCTGATTGTTCAGGAGATTATGAAGGAGGAAGGGGAAAGCTATAGGGTCAAAGCTGTGAGCCAATCCCAGCAAGGGAAATGGACAACCTGGGAGGCCGTAATCGACAGGACCATCACCTGGGCCGACTTTTGGAAGCTGCCAGAAGCAAGGTTAAGTTTCTTGAGCAGGGCCACGTATGATACCCTCCCAAGCCCCCAGAACCAGCACCACTGGTACAACACAGAAGAGTTTTGCCAGCTCTGTTGCCACCAGAGTCCCAGTCTTCAACACATCCTCTCTGGTTGTAAGACTGCTTTGACTCAGGGCCGGTATGGGTGGCGCCAAGACCATGTCCTGCTAAAGCTGGCAGAGGTCATTGAAGCACGTCGACTCGAAGTGAACAAAGCCAGCATGTCAACATCATACGAGACCATTCGATCTGTCAGGCAAGGGGGAGAGGCACTAAGCAGCTTTGTATGGGAGAGGTCCATCTTGTCACCAGGAGGTGAGTGGGACCTGAGAGCCGATCTTGGTTGCCAATTGAAGTTCCCACAGCAGATTGTCATAACATCTCTTCGACCCGACATTGTAATCAGGTCCACCTCCACAAAGACTTTCATCATGGCCGAGCTAACTGTGCCATGGGAAGACGGGATGGAGGCAGCATTTGAGAGGAAAGGGGAGAAGTATGCAGAGCTTGCATCCACATGCACACAAGCTGGGTGGACAGCATATACCTTTCCAGTGGAGGTTGGTTGCAGGGGCTTCACTAGAACCACCACGCAGCATTTCCTTAAGACCTTTGGCGTCAGGGGTGCCAAGCTGCAGAAGGCCCTGAAAGACCTGGCAGAGGAGGCAGAGCAGGAAAGCTTTTGGCTCTGGCTATGCAGAAAAGACAAGGCTTGGGGGAGAGACGCATCCTAGGGCAGCTGCAGGGGGTGGCAGGGAGACATCCCTGTGGCTGCTCCACCACCTAGAGATGTTCCGGGATTAAAGGAGCGAAACATCAGCTCATTACAGGAATTTGAGACTGAGGATATGGAGGACAAACTGAAAACATGCACAGACTTGCTGTTATAAAGCAGTATGTGATACATGTACCTCAACCCTACTGGAATGCTATAACATCAACCAAATCTAAATAATGAAAAAATGCCATGGACAAAAGCAAAATACTCCTAGAGCACTCAGGGTTACATGTGCAGCTCTGGAGGATGGTGATAGAAATTAACTACATTTGGACCTGTAAATACAATACAAAAAATAAAATCTTGTTGAAGTAACTACCAAGTTTTACTTGTCAGATAACCGGGGAAAAAACAGACCCAAATGCAGGATAGCAAAAAAAGACGGTTTATCAATTAAACAAATTGATAAACAATCGCAAAACAAATCGCAAAACAAATCGCAAAAGAGATGACAGAACAAATAATGAGGATTTGCACGGATAAATACTAATGACAATTAGACACATAAGGGACAGGTGTGCAGGGGCAGGAAGGAATAGACAAGGAGTGGGGCAGACATGTGGACACAAAACCACTATCAGAACGTTTCTCATTGAAAAATCATAGGTGGATAAAATCATCCACGACAATCTGAGATCCTGTTCTGCTGCCTACAACATGGGGCTCACCACCAGGAGCACGGCATGAATACAAGGCTGCATACTATAGTGTGTGCAGAGTGATAAAAGAGGTAAAGTGGCACTACAGAAGGAAACTAAAGTCACAGTCCAGCACAGTGGTTCTATGAGCCTGTGGCAAAGGCTAAGAACTATAACAGACAATAAAGCACTATCCTCCAGAATAGTGAATGCGCATGTTTCTCTAAGGAGATGAGCTAAACACCTTCTAGCCTCACTTTGAAGCTACAGCTATCAGTGCTAATGGCGTAAGCAGTGCTAATAGCACTACAACCAGCCTACATGCAGAGCGTGCTGGAGCAGAAAACACATTCATCATCTTGGAACATGGAGCATGATGTGATGAAGGTGTTCAGGAGAGTAAATACCAGAAAGGCAGCAGGATTTCAGGGCTTCCTGAGATGGCTCCAGAGGGCCTGTACTGACCAGCTAGCACTGGTGTTCACTGAGATATTCAACCTTTCCCTAGAACAATCTACAACCCCCACATGCTTTAAAAAATCCACCATAGTTCCTGTGCCAAAGAAACCCCAGCCTGCCTGCCTCAATTACAATCGCGCTTTATTCCTGACCGTTATAGTGATGAAGTACTTTGAAAGACTGGTCAGAGACATCACTTCTTCACTACCCCAAACATTCGACCCACTACAGTTTGCATACCATCTGACTGCTTTACTGAGGACACTGCAACTTTAGCCCTTAGTCACCCTGACAGCAGGAAGGGGAATTATGCTAAAATGATGTTTGTAACCTACAGTTCAGGATTGAAAACCAAAATTCCCTATATACCCATCTATAAGTTGGATGTCCTGGGAATGCATATGTGTAATTCACTGTTTTTATTTTGATAGAATATGCAAAAATACAACACAACAGAAAGAGAAAAAACCTTTTTAAACTAATACCCACCCACAACCACCCCCATCCCACCCCTATCCCAGTGCACCCCAGGACTCAAGGAATCAAGAGTACAACAGAATAAGCTCAAAGAAATATACACAAAAATATACAAATTGAATCAGTTGTAATATTAACAATCGAATAACAACTTCAGACTAAATAACCAAAATCTTCGAGGCTATGGAAATCCAGGTCTGCCACATAGAAAGAGTAGCAGGCTTTGCGTGATTAGTCCTTGCAGAAGACAGTTCCAGATAAAGTATTTCCAATAAGGAGTGAATCCAGTGCTTAGCAGAAAGGTCATGTGGGGGTTTCCAGTGTTTAACTAATAGTTTCTTTGCCGCAGTCAAAGCCGCTAGCCAAAATTTCAGTTGTTTCCCATTTACAGAAAACTTGGAATTATCATTCAACAACAAAATAACAGGATCCTTAGGAAAACGAATCCTGATAATCTTATATATACCATCAAGCACGATGTCCCAGAATTTTTGTACACCTGGACAGTCCCATAACATATGCCTGAAAGTGTCAAGGCAACCTGGTTCGCAAAACATGCAATACGGCTGGGGTGAAATACCCATCGCATAACGTATACGTGTGGTTAAATATGCTCTGTGAATAATTTTAAAGTGAATGAATTTGTGGTTAGAGTTTGAGGATGCATGGAATGTATTAACCCATACTGTGTCCCAATCAATGCTTCTATTATAGGGAGTCAGATCTGCTTCCCACACTCTAGCTTTAGGGAAGTCATCAGAATTAAGGTTTGAGAGGCAAAAGTAAAAATAAGAGACCATTCCTATGCTTGGCGCTTTTTGAATCCATTGCATTACTGGGTGGATCAGAAGATTATTGCCCCAAGGAACTTCTAGATTTTTTAATGCGGAATGAAGTTGAAAATATAGAAATGAAGTGTTACGGGAAATGTTAAATCTTTCTGTTAAGCCTTGAAAATTCAAAATTGATTTCTCTCCATTTGTATCTTTTAACGTTAGAACACCTTTTGCAGCCCAATTTGGCTGTACAAATGGTTTCCCACCAGAAAGTAGATTCCGATTGTGCCATATAGGAGTATGAGTATGCCATATTGTTTTAGAAAGAAAAAGGGATTCAATCTTTTTAAATATTTGGAGAGTGTAGGAGAGTATAGGTCCATAATGTAATGAGCACTTCCTATATGAGAGACCAGAAAATAAAAAATCCTTCAATGGAATTGGTGAAATAATCTCTTGCTCTATTACTTTCCACGAGAACTGTGAACAAGGATCAAACCATTTCTTGACCGAGAGCAGAACAAAGGACCAATGATACAATTTAAAATTTGGGCAGCCCCATCCACCTTTCGTTTTAATTCTTTGAAGTGTAGACCACTTAACGCGGGGACGTTTTCCATTCCAAATATATTTTCTTAGTAAAGAATCTATTTTCTTCCAATAATTCGTAGGTGGGGGGAGAGGAAGCATGGAACTAATAAAATAAAATGCGAGGCAGAATATTCATCTTTATCACTGACATCCGGGCGGAAGGTGATGAGGGTAGATACATCCACCGTTGAATATCAGCCTCAATTTTCTCAGAGATTGACATAAAGTTTATTTTTGAGATTAGGGATAAAGTAGGTCTGAGTTCGATCCCTAAGTATTTAACTTGTGTTGATATTAAGATATTGCTTGGAATAGAAAGGTTTAGGCCATCGGAATTTAGAGGCATCAAAATAGTTTTCGAAAGATTAACTTTAAATCCTGATAGTATGCCAAATTCGTCTATAATTTTGAGGGCATTAGGAAGCGAGCGCTGCAAGTCAGATAGAAATAATAATATGTCATCTGCATATAGGGAAATAGAGTGGCTTGAAGCACCTAACCGGATTGGTGTAACCAGATTGCACTGCCTAACATACTGTGCCAGAGGTTCTATTGATAGATTGAACAAAAAGGGGGAAAGTGGACAACCCTGCCTCGTACCTCTATGAATATAAAATCTGTCCGATATGAGTCCACCAGTAGATACCCTGGCCATGGGATTAGTGTATAGAGTTTGTATCATTCTAATGAACCGGTCACCAAAATTGAACTTCTTTAAAGTATACCACAGATAACCCCATTCAAGCCGATCAAAGGCTTTTTCGGCATCAATAAATAGAAGGCCACTAGGCACTTTCAATTTCCTTGATTCCGCAATAACGTGTAACACTCGGCGGACGTTGTCAGAAGCCAGGCGTCCAGGGATAAAACCTGATAGATCTGGATCAATTAGCTTATGTATTACTACTTGTAGACGTCTAGCAATAACTTTAGCATAAATTTTGACATCTTCATTTATCAAGGAAATGGGCCTATAATTAGAACAGTCTGAGTGATCCTTTCCGGGTTTAGGTAGAACAGAGATTAGAGCTGTATTTAAGTCTTGGTGAAAATGGCCTTTGGATACGGCCTCATTTATAGTACGTAACCAAATGTGGCCTAATAAATCCCATAGCATCAGGTATAACTCAGCCGGAAGACCGTCAATTCCGGGAGACTTTCCTTTATTTGAACAAATTACTGCATTATGTAGTTCTTCTAGAGTTATATCAGAGTCAAGGCTGTCCACCTCCTCCTTTGAAAGTTTATTTAAATTCAATTGGTCGAAAAATCTTTTTAACTGGCCAGTACTGGGTTGTGTTTCTGAAACATATAATTTTTCAAAGAATGACATGAATATTTTGTTAATATCTTTGGGATGTGAATTGAGAACATTTTTTGAATTTCTAATCGCCCTTATATTAAAACGTTGCTCATGTTTTTTCAGAGTAAGGGCAAGGAGCCGGCTTGGTCTGCTTCCATCTATATAGTATTTCTGTTTCGTAATATGCATAAGATATTCTGCTCTTCTGCGAAGCAAATCATTGAGTGCAGCCCTTTCCACATTTAACTCATGTAGTTTAATATTGGAAAAGTTGTATCCTAATTCCTTTTCTAAGTCCCCACATCTTTTTTCTAATACAGATCTTTTTTCAAAATATTTCTTTTTAAGTCTAGCAGAAAAGGAAATGGCTTTGTTCCTTAAAAAGCCTTTGATAGATGCCCATAGCATATCATTTTTGGTAACTGAGTTTTGATTCAACCTGATAAACTCAGTCAGTTCTGGTCTCAGTTGAGATAGGAATTCCTCGTTTTGTAAAAGTAGAGTATTAAATCTCCATCTTGACGATTTACAGGATGTCTTAATCTGGAGATGTGCTAATACAGCATTGTGGTCAGAAACACTTTGTGGTAGGAACTCAATGTGTATTAGATCAGATAGTAGCGGTGATGAAAGAAAAATATAATCAATTCTTGAAAATGATTTGTGGCTTGGGGAAAAATAGGTGAATTCTTTAGCTGTTGGATTTTGTAAACGCCAGGCATCACATAAGTCTAGGTCTTTACTAAACAGTCTCAGTGCTGCGGAAGAATGAGACTGTGTTACTGAAATTGAAGGATTGGAGCGATCCAAAGCCATGTCAAACACAGCATTCATGTCTGATCCAATGACGATTGAATAGTTATGAAGAGATAAAAGAGTTTTCAAAACTTGTGGAAAAAAGGAGGCATCATATGAGTTTGGGGCATATATATTAACAAATGCATACCTATTTCCTTCAGTTAAGGCACAATAATACTCGGCCATCGTCATCAGAGCCTTTATGTTCAACAATAAAATTAGAATTACGCTTAAAAAGAATTGTCACCCCTTGTTTTTTAGACTTACAACATGATGATATTATGGGAATGTAACGCCTGTTTTGCATTCTTTGGGTGTCCATTGCAGTAAGATGGGTTTCTTGAAGAAATCAATTTTCTTTCTGTGCATAAGATCTAAAACCTGAGTACGTTTAATCGGAGAATTCAACCCCCTAACATTGAGAGACAATATATTAATATTAACCATAGTCTACAATTGTTGGAATCACACAGAATAACACATAAGGTAAAAAACAGATTGTTGAGCATATAACCAAGATTTTCACAACCATTTGCAGTAACAAAATCAGTAACGGTGTTTATGCGCCTAAGCGCCCCCTCCCTCTCCCCTATAACCCTTTTAGCAAACATCTGTGGCGATCGCGAGGCAATGTCTAGAACACTATTTACCTCATTAACCTCTATGATTTAAACAAACAGAGAAATGTAGAATTATAAGACGATTATTGCAGAACTCAGAATAATCATATAACACGTGATATCCATAACTGAACTCTTTATGACCACCGGAATTAAATTATGGGCTGAGGCCCAACTTTCAAGATTAGCGAGCTTACAGTACTTCAACTAAACTCTCTACAAAGCAATATCTAACAGTCCGCACATGAGGTATAAAAATAGAAATAGAATAAACAATTAAATAAAGTACCATATAAAAACAGGAACATTACCATTTCACTCTGATGTGCTGAAGCATGAGCAAACGCTGAACTGTTTCTAGTGCTTGTATTAAACAAATCTGTTATCAAAAGCGATTATAAGTCCATATACTCCTCAGGCGGAAATCTTAAGGATCTGCGAGCAGTCGGTGTTGCTGTTTCATTAAGACCCTCCAGATACTTTTCAGTGTCCTCCGGAGATTCAAACGAGATTTTCTGACCTTTGTAAGTAACTTTCAGCAATGCTAGGTAGATAAGGAAAGTTTCAGCACCTTTCTGGTGAAGTTTGGATCTTACGGTTGAAAACGCCTTCCTTTTTTGTGCCGTCTCGTGACTGTAGTCAGCGTAGATCTCCAGACGCGCTCCTCCGGGCAAGGTGGGTTTTGCTTTACGTGCTCCTTGAAGGATGGCTTGCCTGTCAGGATAGCAAAGAAGCCGAAATATCATCGATCGTGGTTTAGATGAGTTGGAGTTCGAATAGACGCGATGGGCTCTGTCGATCTCAATCTGGCAAGAGCGCGTCGAAATGTCAGGGATCCATTTAGGCAACATTTTCTGTAGAAAACCGATGGGGTCGTCGCCTTCCATTCCTGTTGGTAGATTCACCAGACGAACGTTATTGCGACATGACCGATCTTCGAGGTCATTGCATTTTCGTTGAATCTGCTCTAACTGAGTCAAGCAAAAGTTCGTATCCTTCTTTGAATTGCGTAAACCTCCTTGAAGATTGTCCACTTTCGTTGTAATCAACGCCATACTACTACTCAGAGAGTCAATTTCTTGTTTCATTGTACGAAGAACAGTGCTGTTTTCTTTAATGTAGTCGTTAAATGGATTGAGAGCCGTCTTTATCGCCTCCGTCAACATACAAGAAACCATTTCTCGCATAGCCTCCTGTTGCGCTTCAATTGCGTGGCTAACAATCGAGGCAACATCGTCGTCGAGTGTTTTGAGGCGTTTGCTGGTCGTAGCAGACTTTTGGGGAGAAATCGATTTTTTGCCGGTAGCCATCCTTGTATTAGAATTCACCAGTTGTCAAAAAGAGACAATATTCCCTCTGTATGACATGAATAACTAGAAATAAGAGGTTAATATTCGGGAGCCTAGTGTTGTGCAGCCATCTTGCAGCGCGTGCCACCGGAAGCCTCCTGGGAATGCATATGTGGAAGGATCACCATCTTAATGACAAACAGACCACAAACAGAACGGGTGGGCAGACATGTCTCATCCACCTTCATGCTCAGTGTGGTGGAAATTTCTAATCTAAAGATGTTCATAAAGCTTTGTCCTTCTATGCTTGTATCCTGTATGTGTAATAACCAGAGACTGACATTGTCATTAGTTGTTTTGTTAAGATTATGATAAGGGCAGTAGGGGCTGGGGACGACTTGTTGGGAATTAGGCATAAACAATGTCCAGTAAATCTTTTAGTAGGCCTTCTAGCAGACCTTGGCCTGGTCAGATTAGCTTGGTCAGGAGATGAGCATGCAATAATCTTGAGCCAATGGTTGATGATGTTTTGCTTTTACATATCTTCTTTACTTGAGTTCTGTCTATAAAACCTTGATGTAATCAATGATGGTGGCCCTTCACCTCTCATGCTACATGCAGAGTGTTGGGTCCTACTGCGCAGCTGAGCACAATAAATTGTGAAACCTTTTTTACTCTTGCCCATGTCTACCAGTGTGATACTTTATTCTTTAAATCTCTAACCTCAGAACTTCCACAACACTCAGCAATGGAGCCCTCCAGTGTTCTGAACCTCCTTCTGTAGTTACTGTACACATATGACTGCACGGCCACTTCCGACTACACCATTATCAGGTTTGCTGACAACACAGTTGTGGTGGGCCTGATCTCTTACAGATGTGGCCTTTTAAAAAGCCCGCCTCGGAGAGAAGAATGCCGCGAGGACCTCCGGCATTCTGCGAGACTATCGAAGGGGGGTCAAATTGTTCAGCGCAGGAAATACAAAACCTGTAGAGGGCAGTCGTGTTTCATGTAGGCTGACGAGTCGACAATATGTGTTATTTTCTTTTGCCGGTTACATAAACAGTCACATCTGCGACTATCTCTGCTGTCACGGCTGGCTTTGTGGTACCGTTCGATGCAACTATGGATTTCCTCAGGCGACGTGCGGTGTGTTACGGAAAAAATGCTTCTGTTGGTTTGTTGATGGTAAACATCATTGTTGATGGGGTTATTAGCGATAGTTTATCAGTATTTCAGCAAATAGTTTGTTTTGTATTTCCAAATCGCTTTTAAATCTGAATAAAGAGTGTTATTTGGTGTAATTAGTGGTTTGTTTTTTATATATTATGGTGTAGTAGAGGATATGGCAAACAGCTCATCCTGAATGAAATCCCTCATTCCATATCTAAAGCATTTTGAGCGCAATATAAATGTATCATATTGTTATTCTTATTATATATGATTAATAAGCTAATTTATTATGTTGGCTTTGTAGAAGCCAACATTCTGTTTTCCTTTATAAGCTTATTATTATTATTATTATTATTATTATTATTATTATTATTATTAATGGTGCCACTTTTTCGGCGCGTAACTTGTCCCGCAGCTTTTGTCCTAGACCCATGAATGAGGTGTCAAATCGACCGGCTCGTTTAGGACGCGATCGGAATTCCGGAATTCCCGCTACGGAAGCTCAAAGGGGTTTTTTTTCCCATAGACTTGAATGGGGAATTCTTAAAATTCTTTTGTTCTCTCTGTAGATGTAAAGCACACTCTCAATACATGTAACTATCAACTCCACACTATCAATCCAATGATTCCACAAGTATTGGCCCCCAGTCAATACACTTTTGTCCAAAAGTATTGGCACCCCACCGGGTATTCACGTGACGTCACGTGTATACCCCACCGGGTATTCACGTGACGTCACGTGTAGCCCCGCCCCCAACAAACTGTTCTATGCAGTATAATATTAAGTAGAATTCTATAATGACTGCAGTTTTGACATGAAATTTCAAAACACTTAGTAGTCACTTTTAAAATGTCAAAACACTTAGTAGCCACTTTTGTCCAAAAGTATTGGCACCCCACCGGGTATTCACGTGACGTCACGTGTAGCCCCGCCCCCAAAATAAGCGAAATCAAAAAGTTTGCACAACATGGACATGTCATATATCAAAACACTCAGCCCGATGAGGGGAACTGCCTCACGCGTGTTTTGGTCACGTCACGTGACGTCACGTGTAGCCCCGCCCCCAAAATAAGCGAAATCAAAAAGTTTGCACAACATGGACATGTCATATACCAAAACACTCAGCCCGATGAGGGGAACTGCCTCACGCGTGTTTTGGCACGTCACGTGACGTCACGTGTAGCCCCGCCCCCCAAATTAAGCGAAATCAAAAAGTTAGCACAACATGGACGTGTCATATATCAAAACACTCAGCCCGATGAGGGGAACTGCCTCACGCGTGTTTTGTTGACGTCACGTGACGTCACATGTAGCCCCGCCCCCAAAGTAAGCGAAATCAAAGAGTTAGCACAACATGGACATGTCATATATCAAAAGACTCAGCCCGATGAGGGGAACTGCCTCACGTGTGTTTTGTTGACGTCACGTGACATCACGTGTAGCCCCGCCCCCAAAATAAGCGAAATCAAAGAGTTAGCACAACATGGACATGTCATATATCAAAAGACTCAGCCCGATGAGGGGAACTGCCTCACGCGTGTTTTGGTCACGTCACGTGACGTCACGTGTAGCCCCGCCCCCAAAATAAGCGAAATCAAAAAGTTAGCACAACATGGACATGTCATATATCAAAACACTCAGCACGATGAGGGGTACTGCCTCACGTGTGTTTTGGTCACGTCACGTGATGTCACGTGTAGCCCCGCCCCCAAAATAAGCGAAATCAAAAAGTTAGCACAATATGGACATGTCATATATCAAAACACTCAGCACGATGAAGGGAACTTGCCACGTGCAAGCACCATTCACATTTTCTTCAGGAAATGTACATTCTAGTTATTATTATTCTTCTTAGCCAAAAATTTATCAAGAGTAACTCCTCCTAGGGCTTTCGAGCCACATGCACCAAATTCGGATATGTCGTAGTCCCTGGTCTGAAGTTTGTTGCTATTACTTTTCTAAGCGATCGGAATTCCGGCATTCCCGGTACGGAAGCTCAAAGTGGCCTTTTTTCGTATCCACTTCCATTATAAACTTTGGAGGTTTATAACTCGGCAAGTTTTCGAGCGATTTACACCAAACTCGGACAGGTTCTTTAGGACGTTACTCCGGACGAAGTTTTTGTTTCGGCATTCCGATGGAACTTTCGGGTTTTCCCGTAGTCGATGATGGAACGTCCCATAGACTTGAATGGGGAATTCCTAAAATTCCTCTAAGCTCTCACACACGCAGCGTGCGCAGAGCTCAGGCACGGCTTCTCTCCTGTGTTCTATGCAGTATAATAATAAGTAGAATCCCATAATGACTGCAGTATTGACATGAAATGTCCAAACCCTCAGTAGCCACTTTTTGCCAAAAGTATTGGCACCCCACCGGGTATACTGGTGACATCACGTGACAGCCCCGCCCCCAGAATAAGCGAAATCAAAAATGAGCACAATATGGACATGTCATATATCAAAACACTCAGCCCAATGAGGGGAAGTGCCTCACGTGTATTTTGGTCACGTCACGTGATGTCACGTGTATAGCCCCGCCCCCAAAATAAGCGAAATAAAAAATTTGCACAACATGGACATGTGACATATCAAAACACTCAGCACAATGAGGGGAACTGCCCCACGTGTATTTTGGTCACGTCACGTGACGTCACGTGTAGCCCCGCCCCCAAAATAAGCGAAATCAAAAATTAGCACAACATGGACATGTCATATATCAAAACACTCAGCCCAATGAGGGGAAGTGCCTCATGTGTGTTATGGTCACGTCACGTCACGTGTCGTCACGTGTCATCACGTGAAAATAAAAAATTAGCACAACATGGACATGTGACATATCAAAACACTCAGCACAATGAGGGGAACTGCCCCACGTGTATTTTGGTCACGTCACGTGACGTCACGTGATGTCACGTGACGTCACATGAAAATCCAAAATTTGCACAATATGGACATGTGACATATCAAAACACTCAGCACAATGAGGGGAACTGCCTCACATGTATTCTGGCCACGTCACGTCACGTGTCGTCACATGTCGTCACGTGAAAATCCAAAATTTGCACAATATGGACATGTGACATATCTAAATACTCGGCACAATGAGGGGAACGGCCTCACGTGTATTTTGGTCACGTCATGTGACGTCACGTGTAGCCCCGCCCCCCAAATAAGCGAAATCAAAAATTTGCACAACATGGACATGTGACATATCAAAACACTCAGCACAATGAGGGGAACTGCCTCATGGGTATTCGGATCATGTCACATGCTCATGTCCGCTCGCCTCCAAAAGTATTGGCACCCTAGCGGTCCAGTAGCTTTCACTATCTTTCTGTCCACTTGCCTCCAAAAGTAACATTGACCCTTACGTCCACTCGCCTCCAAAAAGCACGGGCCTTTGCGAATACTTGCACCGTCAAAGCCAACATCAAAGTTTGTCTCGACGAACTTTACAAATCTAGTTTAATTTAATTAAGCTACATTTAAACAAAAAATTTGTTCAAAAAATGTTGTTTTTATAATTTTTTTGTTTAAATGTAGCTAGAATAAATTGATTGCGACCACTTACCTTAAATAAATTTAGTAAATTGAATGAATCATTTTTTTCAGTGTGTGTTGTAAGATCTGTAAAGTGTTATCAGTCAATAAATATCTGTTTTAGTTTTCTATATCGTGTTTAAGTCATTATTTATATATTTTATAAAATACAATGTTATCTAAATACAATATGTAATGCTGAGGTATTTTTTTTTAATAAAAATAAGCTCCAGTTCATGTTCTCTAAACAATAAACACTGTTTAACACATGACTTTTAGTCTGATTATTTGCATTGAGCATATCGCAATATAGAGGTTGTTCTTATGTAGTTATGTACTAATTTAGCATTTTTTATCTGATTATTTGCCATTGAGACATATCACAATAGAGAGATTAGCAACCGCAGATGGATTGACACATGAGATCAATGTAACGCGAGAGTGATAAGCTTTTGAATGGCTCTCGCGGAACTTTGATGTCATAGATTGATTTGTCTGCGCAGTGCTGCATGCAGTCAAATACATGTAAACAATACGCCTGTTTCATTACGTTCAGGCCGAATACAGATGCCCCTACACGGTTCTAGCCCTTTTTTAGGGTGGCTCCAGCCCCCCTGTCTGTGATCTCAGCCACCCTAAAACTATAAGTATAATTTTTATTTTCATAAATAAACAATAAAAATTACGTTAAAATGCAGGACATGTCTTCGATGGGAAAGAAAATTATTTATCAGTTTGATCCAAGAGCGATTTTTTTACTTTGCTTTTACGCACATGCATTGTAATCTTTCAAAAGTGCGTCTTCAGCTGTCTGCTTTATTTGAACGGAGAAGCACAGGTACGTGCAGCGTGCACGCGCAGTCAGAGCTGGAGGCGTTTATCTATAACGTTAATCGGCGGAAAGACGCAAAGACGGCAACCAAAAGCAGTGAAATTTCACTATTCTTATTACCAGAGTTGTCATATAATATATAATATAAAACTCTTCTTTTAAGTTCTCTCTGAGGGCTAAAACCCCCTAAAGATGAAATCCTAGAACCGCCCCTGCCCTACACTCATAATATATTCATTTATTTAAAAAAAAAATGTGTGCACGTGTAAAATAAAATATGAATTATTAAAAAAAATAATTATGCATTATTTATAAAAAATAAAATATGCATTATTTATGTCTCCCACAGTCTTTATTTTAGCTGCTTCATAACATTTAGCCTTGATAGACCACTGACACAACCCCCAATACTAATCGATCTCCTCTCAGGGATTCAAAAGAAAACCGGTTTTTCCTGTTTTCACCATGTTGTGGGGTGATTGCAGTTACTGTTTAAATACTATTTACTGCATAACTTATAAACATTCATCTGAAATACTCTATAACTTATAAAAAATGGGTCGATATTGCATAACTTAATTTGACATATGTTGATATAACCAACTTAAATTTACAGCAATAAGTGGAATGTTTTACATAATCAACAAATGGTTAATACAAAGCACAAGCTTTTTCTTGCAGTTACTTTGTTTAAATGCTATTTATTGCATAACTTAAAGGGTATTTCAGATGAATGTTTATTACTTATAAAAAATGGGTCCAGAGCCGATCCTGACCTCCCTGGGGCCCTAAGCAAAATTGTATGAATGTATAAAAGCTAAAATGCTTGCCATACCATGTCACTGTGTTTCATATTATTCATTCCATTCCAATGTAAATCCATTGGTTTCCATATTGCATTAACGTTGTTGTAACCTTGAGAGACTATAAACATTGTCATTTAGGAGTGCTATCACGCTACTTTTTGTACTGGTCCACTTTTTTTTTCACTTTTCATGGCCAGATGGATAACTCTGCTTCATATTGTCATCTACACAGCAGGGGCGATTCTAGGGTCAGAGCTTTAGGGGTGCTGAGCTCCTTTTCAGGGGTGCTGAAGCTAAGGTTATGATCAAAAGGCACACCGAGGCGTGTCATTTTAAATGTTTTTATTATTATTATTATTATTATTATTATTATTATTATTATTATTATTATTATTGGGCTTTTAAATTTTTATTAAATGAAAAATTCCTTTCACAAGATCATTATTTCACAAGATCTTTTTACTTTTAAAGAACTGTCATATGTCCGTTGCTCACTGGCAGGCCACACACACACACAGAGAGAGAGAGAGAGAGAGAGAGAGAGAGAGAGAGAGAGAGAGTAATGCTAGGAGTTCAGGAGTTAAGCCTGGTTCAGGTTAAATCCTCTGTGTATGAGGAATGAATAAATACAACAAAGTGAGTGAGTGTTTTCACACATACTGATGGTATACAGTCATATGTCGTTTATTTTCACTCTGGTCCAAACGCCAGGGCTTCCATGTTTCCAAAAGACGCACGTGACGTCATGTTTACATGACTCCCGATTGTTAAAATGGACAGTATTATGGAGTCTGAGGGCTTGATAAAAGAAACTTACACAGTCTGATTGTGGAAACCTAAATGGTTTGGTACCTTTTGCCAGAGTTTGTATGAGAACCCTTTTAAGGGTGTTTTTAAGTGAGACTCAGTCAGAGGAGTAAGAGATACAAGGTACGTCTTCTTCTTTTGCTGCATTGTGTAATCTGATGTCAGGTGTTACAGAAAAGCCCCAGACATCTTGACGTATGTGGCTGTATATGTCAGTGACTGAAGGTGATCTTGAAACATCTTAATTCAGCATAGAGCGGATGAGAAAGACTACCCAGGATAATTTTCAGCTTACTTCTCATCCTCATCTCAGTCACTGCCTCCACACTGTCCAGTTCCGTCCCCACCAGAGAGCTGACCTTCCTCATCAGATTGCCCAGTTTGGTGGCAACACCATTCCCAATGCCAACCCAAGCATATCATAGAAAAGAAAATAATACTTTATCAAGTAAAAAAGGCTCATTTAAATGTTTCTGAGCTTTTTTCTGATGGACTGATTAACAATTTGCATAGGTTCTTTGCATAGTTGCTTCATTGCACTGGTCATGTCTGCTGCAACAAGATAAATTTAGACACAAAGTTATTAATGAAAACCTCTTAATGACGTTTATGTCATGGACAATTGTGCACCTGAACTACCGTAGACTTTCCTTCTGCCTCATGAAAACATGCCAGTATTAAAAGTTCAATGATGGAGACCTGATTGCAAGACCTACCATTCAACAGAATCTCAAAGTCATGTAAATATGCACAAGTAGTTTGCTTGTGGAATAAAAACATCCTGCTCAGTCAGACAGCTCTCAGAAGAACAGTGAGGTGTGTTAGTGCTGCAAGACTGATCATCTACCTCCTTCAGATTTTAGGTAATTTTCAGACACCTACATTAATGCTTTAGTTTTTCCTAAAAACAATAAGAGGAAATGTTTTAAATAGTAAAATATTTGTGATAATTCTATTAGATTTCTTGTGCTTACTGAGAAGAAACCTCAAATAATTTGAATAGTGAAAGAGATGTATATTTCATGATTCATTATTCAGGATTATTCAAGATTCAGATGAAGAGGTTTTATTGCTATTGTATTAGTTGAAATTCTGTTGGTGGCATCATAAGCCACTGCCCTTAAAAGGTTCAATTTATGAAATTGTAAAAATTGTACGGTACAGGAAGTCAATGTACAGTACAATCAAGTCCAAAGGCATGTCAGAGAGTGAATGTTTACCTGAGTTATTTACTGTACTTTGGCAGATAGGATTAGCAGTTAGTCTGATCTTTGTGTTATTGCCCTTACTTTTTTGAGTTCAGCTGTGAAATAGCCATTGGGGAGAAACCTCCAGGGTTGGGGTTTAATTTTAGTCTCTGCCTGTTTGCATGTTCTCTTTGTCATTAGGTAGTTGTGTTGGTCTGACTGGCATTTTTGTGTTGGGTCTGACTATTTGTGATCATTTTTGAATTATATTTTTTGTGCTTACTGAGAAGAAACATCAAATACATTTTTAATAGTGAAAGCAATGTATATTTCATGATTATTATTAAAGATTTCAAGATTCAGATGAAGAGGTTTAATATTGCTTTTGTGTTAGTTGAAATTCTGTTGGTGGCATCATGAGTTGTTGCCCTTAAAAAGTTACAATTTATGAAACTGTAAAAATTGAGGTTATAACATGACAGCCCCCGGTGGCCCAGCGGTGTCCCGGGCAGGGCGCTCACCCAGCCACTGAAGAGTTAACTCTCAGTGCTGTACTGATGAATACTATCCTGGATAGTCTTTATCATTCTCTCTATGCCGAATTAAGGAATTAAGGTGTTTCAGGATCACCTTCAGTCAGTGATCTATCCAGCATTATCCACAAGCCTGGATAAAAATGGGAGGGTTGCGTCAGGAAGGGCATCGGGCTTAAAACCTGTGCCAATAATATGTGGACCACGTGATCTGCTGTGGCAACCGGAACAGGGCCGACTCTGTGATGTACCAGCTCCAATTGGACAATATTCAGACATTCTAAGTGGAGATGCCTACACCATGTGGTCTTTAAGGACAACATTAGGCTCCGAACCAGCACTCAAACTGCCTCAGTGGAAAAGAGGCAAAAGGCAACCTCATCCTCATTTGGGTTCCCTTTTGCCCCTTTTCCACTGAGGCAGTTTGAGTGCTGGTTCGGAGCCTAATTTAGAACCAGTTCTTTCTTTTTCGACACCCAAAGCACCGGCTCTGAACCAGGAAAAGTGGTTCTTAAGTAGCACCAAAACGTTGCTGGTCTAGACTTAAGAATCGTTTATGTCAGGGGCTGGGGGCGGGGCTGTGGGCATAATTGGTAATGTACCTTAAGTAGGGGATGGGGGCGGGGCTACTTTTAGCGCCTTTGATAACACTACATGCTAAGACTAACTTTATTCTGTGTTAATAATAAAATAAGGGCATAGTGGCTTAGTGGTCAGCATGTTTGCCTCACACCTCCAGGGTTGGGGGTTCAATTCCCGCCTCCACCTTGTGTGTGTGGAGTTTGCATGTTCTCCCCATGCCTCGGGGGTTTCCTCCGGGTACTCCGGTTTCCTCCCCCGGTCCAAAGACATGCATGGTAGGTTGATTGGCATCTCTGGAAAATTGTTTGTAGTGTGTGAGTGCGTGAGTGAATGAGAGTGTGTGTGCCCTGTGATGGGTTGGCACTCCGTCCAGGGTGTATCCTGCCTTGATGCCCAATGATGCCTGAGATAGGCACAGGCTCCCCGTGACACGAGGTAGTTCGGATAAGGGGTAGAAAATGAGTGAGTGAGAGAGTAATAAAATAACGTTATGTACTTTCTCGATTACAACCTCCGTTTATACAGATTACATGGAGCTGCACGTACACATTGGATTCGCCGCGTTTGGATGCCAATGTAGGTTCACAAAGCCATGAGCATTAACAGTAAAGCAACATCCGCCATTGTTGATGTGTTTGTGTTTGCCGCTGCTGCGTTAAAGTTGCTGTGTAACGTGACACGTATACAGTGATGTCAGACTCAGCTCTGTGACGGCTCTCTAACCGGTGGAAAGGCAAACCGGTTCTTAGAAGGTTCGCCAGTGGAACCAACTTTGAACCAGCACCAGTGCTAGCTCTGAACCAGCACTCGGTTCTTTCTGGTGGAAAAGGGGCATTAGAGTCTGGTTCCTTTAAAAAAGAGGGTTTTTCATCACCACAGTCACCTCAGACTTGCTCATTAGGGATAAATACAAACACATTTATGTATACCTAATATTAATCTTAGGTTTTTGTATTATATTAATCTTTATATTAACTTTTTTGATCATATTTATGTTCTGTAAAGCTGCTTTTGGAAATTGTCCATTGTTAAAATCGCTATACAAATACATTTGAATTTGAAAGAGGTTATAAAATGACAAAAAAAATCAAAACATACATAGACAATAGGTTCTGGTTCAGTGTACAGTACAATCAACACAAAGTCCAAAGGCATGTCAGAGAGTGTATGTTTACCTGGGTTGTTTATTGTACTTTAGCAGTTAGGATTAACAGTTAGTCTGATCTTTGTGTTATTGCCCTTACTTGAGTTTATGCTGTGAAAAGGTCCATAATTTCTAATGTATTCTTTTGTATCAGCCTGCTACTTATTTTTGTGTGTAAATGGAGAAACTCTGCCAATTAGATGTTAACATCTTTTATATCATAGTGAATCCTCCAGCAACACATAAACAATGAAGCATCATCTTTTTGTATTCCTACTTTTCACAGGTGAGAGAAAATAAGTCACATGATACAAAATACCATCACATATGTGTACACAAATTGTAAATAGTTGATGGAGATATGTTACTATAAGTAATATGTTCCATAATTTGTCCTACAGAAGTACAAATGTTAAAAAATAAATCCACACTAAGAGGCTGAAATCACACAAGCTAAACATTAAACTCTTTCTCCATAGGTGTCCTTACCCTTGTCCTGTCTTTCTCTCGTAAGTACTATCTGATCCAGCAGAGCAAAACATGGAACGATGCTAAGGCTTTCTGCCGAGCCACATACACTGACCTGGCTATCATCAAAACTAATGAAGAGATGGCCCAACTTCAGAACGTATCACAGACACAACAATTCGGATCCAATGCTTGGATTGGACTGTACACTAACATCAACAAGTGGCAATGGACATTGGACAATGAGCCGCTTGGAAGCTTTACACCTTGGTCTAATGGGGACCCTAATGACTGGGTAGGAAATGAACGTTGTGTTGGTATGGCCTGGATGGTATGGATTGATGCACCATGTGAATTTCAGATACCATTTGTGTGCTTTGATGGTGAGGAAGAACATTTTATTTTATATGAACTATTTATGGAATATTACTAATAATAAACTTTATTAATATGAATATTTTATTTTTGAGTTTAAAATCTCAGTGAATTATATATAAAAGTGTGTCAGGCTTGAAAATTTTTTTGGGGAAGGAGGACACAGGTGGCAGGCTTTAGATAGAGAAATAATACGGCAGACATGTTTATTTTTATCCTGATGATTATTTTTCAATAGTAGAAGATGATATGCTTAGATTGATTATTCACATAAGGAGGTTTTAATCTTGTGTTTGTTGGTTCTCACAGACAGGAAGACTGGAGCTGACAGGTACATTCTTATTACTCAGTCTATGACGTGGTATGATGCTCAGAGTTACTGTAGGCAGTACCATACAGACCTGGCCAGTGTGAGAAACACAACAGAAAACTCAATTGTTGGGGCATTGATCTCTGGGACCTGGACTTGGATTGGCCTTGTGAGAGACCCCTGGTATTGGACAGACCAGACCACTGACGTGTCCGTCATTAAGTGGTCATTTGGATCAGCTCATGATTATCTGAAGAATAAAAGTTGTGTCTATTTAAAAGGTGGTCTGGCTCAGGCTAATGTAGAACAGTGCTCAAACACAATTCCTTTCTTCTGTTACGGTGAGTTTAAATTAAATTCAGTCTCATATTAAACTAATTTAAGTTGATTTCTGAATGTAGTGTTAGTTTACTGTTTGTTTCTGTTTCTCCCTCCAGTATTCCAAACACAGAAGAAGACCATAAGAATGAAGCTGAAGTCCAGTCAGGATGTGAATGATCCTACAATAATGACAGCTATTGAGGAGAAGGTGGGTTTCATCTTCACACAACGTACAGTCACCTTCTCATTACTGCAGCCAGACCTTGAGCCTTCATCACACTGAGACATGAACAGACTTTAGTCTAGTCATAATAAATCTTATGTAGCATTCTTACAAATCTCACCATAGATTCTCATCCTGCATCATTCACTAACTAAAGTCATGTTCTGTTCTTCAGCTCAAGCAGAAACTGAAGGATTATGGAATGGCTGAGAGCATCACTGTGACATGGAGAATGCAACCAGATGGAGTGGTGTTTCACAAGGAGGAGTAAAACATTACTGCAGTGACTAACACTAGGGAGACTTGTGATCTCTAAATCTCAAATAGTGTAAATTCTGTAGTGCACTGATTACTTTTAGTTTGCTGACACAGAGTGTGTGTAATATTTTAGAGTTCTTTAATAGAACTTTTACTAGTAAAAGATCCCTGAGTTACCAATTTCTGTGTAAATGTAGTCACAAAAACATTAGCATATAAATGTATGCTAAATCTTTGCTTGTATCAGTACGGGATTTTTTCACTTCTACTTGTAAGACAGTTAATTTAGATTTGATTTCATTCTGTCTTTTAAATGTTCAATTTATTAACTGTTTCTTCTTTCTTTATAAGACTCTATATTTTAATCAGACACTGAATGTCATGCTGTATTATAGTACATATATTCATTGTACATAAACCAACAGCCCTCTATATGATCAGGAATATTTATTTAGTTTTAGTGTGTCTGAGTGTCCTGAGAACATCAGACAGATAAGAAAACTCTGACAGACTTTACTACTTTAGTGCATTTTGATTCCATTTGACTAAAAATATGAATGAAGAACTGATCAAATTGACTTGTCAGCTTTTGCTAAGAATGTTAACTCTTTAAAATAAAATGATTCTGCATAGAACTTAAAGAAAAACTGAAATCTCATCAATCTCATTTTTTTTCTACACCTTGACAGTACAGAATTAATTCTCCTCAAAGAAGTATAAATGTTTATATAATATATATACAATAGTATGATATAATGAAAATATTCAGCAGTTAACTATTGTTCCACAAATATTTCACGTTTATATTTTACACCTTAAAGCTGAAACAGAAAGCTTGTCCCTTAACTTTACCCTGTTATGCTAGACATGACCTAAGACATGGTTCTCTGCAGTACAACATCCATTCAAAGCACTTATACAGTACAAATTACTCATCAGACTCACAGACAATACTCACCACACTGCGGTTAATTATTTGTCTTTTATCTAAATAAAATGTCCTCTTTATACTCTCTATACAGATCTATTACACTGCACTAGAGTTTTTATTGCACTGCTGTATGAGAACGAGAGACACATTATTTACTCTAAGGCCATTTAAAGAGAATATTGTCATGATCACTGAAGTCTCAGCTCCAAGAGCACCTTTAAATATATAATAAAATAGCTTAAATATAATAAAAATAGCGATACACTAATAATAAAAATAAAATAAAATAAAAATAGTGTATATTCTGATGTTGATTATTGCGCTCTTATATGTTACATTATGACATCAGCCAAACTACCTTTTGTTATTATTGAAGGTATTATGGTACATTTAGGTGTGATGTCATTACGTTCTACGTAAGAAAACAAGCGAAGCGTTACACGTCTCATTATCAACAACTTTAAGACTTTTTATTTAGAAACAAGCATCGGCTCACTACATCCGACACTAACACTATTAACTTCCAAAATAGAGTGCATTGTGAACTGAAGAGAACTGAGCATATGAACAGAATACTACTCGTTATTGAATAAATCTGTCGGTCTAGCTTAGCAATAGAAGTATAGTTAGTAGCAAAATTGTCAGGTTAACAAAATGGCAAGCAGAGAATGGCACAACAAAGAGGAACAACAGTGATTTATCTCCTAGACAGCACTGGACGAGCCCAGAGCACAGCTATTGGACGCACTGTACAAGCCTTCATACCCACATAACATTTTCTCAGTGGCAAGGGCAGTAAATGGAGGAGCAACAATCACTTTCAAAGGAGGGAACAGTCACATGGTTACCAAAAGGGGTAGCAGGTTTGGTGGAAATTTGTATTATCTACCAACTGTTGAAGAGAATGTTGACCAGTGTAAAGTGTGTCATGACTTACAAACCTGGCATGGAATTTTGGGTCATTGTAACAATGAAGATGTACAGAATTTACAAGAGGTATAGTGAGAGGTATAGAGATAAATGGAAGCACAGTCAAACCAAGTCATGTGAAGTGTGTACACAGGGAAAATTCACTCAGACAAGAAATAGTCTTTCACAGATGACTACTCACTTACTGTGCTAGTGTATTTTCTGAAGACTAAGAGTGACCCTCTAAAAGCCACAGAAAAGTTCCTAGAAGACATAGCACCTTATAGATAGGTCAAGTGCCTTCTTTCAGATAATGGCACTGAATTTATGAGTCAAGACTTTCAGGCACTGTTACAAAAAATAGGATTAGACACAAAACATCTGCACCATATTTACCCCTCCAAAACAGCACAGCAGAGAGAGGTTAGAGAACACTCTATGAAATGAGCATGTGCTTACTGATAGAAAGCAAATTACCAGATGAGTTATGGAACTACGCTATGCAGACATCAGCTTATGTGAGAAACAGGAGCAACAGTAGGTGCACATATGAGTTGTTAACAGGAAAGAAGCCAAACATTTCCAAAATGCAGAAGTTTGGATCAATATGTTTTGCTTATAAACAAGGGAATAGCAAATTAAACTCTAGATTGTAATTTACAACATACCAGGGTTTGCGAATCCACCAGGGGAAAGCAAAATGCTGTAACAACACCCAGGTGCAAGCTTGCACTGCAACAGCAGGTCAGACAAGGCGGAACTGTAGCCAGGTTGAGCACCACAGTGCTACTGAGCCCAACATTGCACCAAATGGAAAGGAGCAAGAGCAGCCCCTACATGAGGACTCGTGTCAATTCCTAACCCCAAAGCCAGTTCTTTCCAATGCAACTGCATGCTGGGAATCTGCAAGACCCACAGCTGAGATGCAAAGCCGGAAAGCGAAGATTACATGGCCGAAAGCTAATGAGAAGGATGAATGGAGAAGCCTACAAACAATTCTTCAGAGCTCCCTGAGAGGCAGCATAATCACCTTGTTAAACATCATCGGAGTCATCATCTACAGTTATGTTTATCTTCTGTTCTATGTTTATGTTCTGTAAAGCTGCTTTGAGACAATGTCCATTGTAAAAAGAGCTATACAAATAAACTTGAATTGAATTGAATTGAAAGTTAAGGCGGGGGGCACGGTGGCTTAGTGGTTAGCACGTTCGCCTCACATTTCAGGGGTCAGGGTTCGATTCCTGCCTTCACCTTGTGTGTGTGGAGTTTGTCCGGTTTCCTCCCCGGTCCAAAGGCATGCATGGTAGGTTGATTGGCATCTCTGGAAAATTGTCCCTAGTGTGTGATTGCGTGAGTGAATGAGAGTGTGTGTGTGCCCTGCGATGGGTTGGCACTCCATCCAGGGTGTATCCTGCCTTGATGCCCAATGACGCCTGAGATAGGCACAGGCTCCCCGTGACCCGAGGTAGTTCGGATAAGCGGTAGAAGATGAATGAATGAATGAATGAAAGTTAAGGCAGCGAAAGATTTGGAGAGCTTCAGCAGAGAAAGGCCCCTCTAAACAGAGTGGGAGACGGCAGAAGGAGATAGTAAAGGATCTAGTAAAGGAACGTCGCTGCATCCGAAAGTTGTGGAGGAAAGTCAAAGACCATAAAAAGGAGGGTTTAAAAGAACCTGTGGAACCAGATTAGAGATAAAAAGCAAGGTCGAGCTTCTACCGGGATCCTTTTAAGTATGCCTGCAGCCTATTGGAAGAGATAAAAACTGGGACTCTGTATATTAACAAGCAGGAGCTGGAAAACCACATCAAAACCCAGAATAGAGACAGCCTCCGAGAAAGTCCTCTCGGTTCACCAGGGTACATCCCTAAGCCACCAGAGCCAACCTCACAGTTTGATACCACCCCTCCAAAATGGTCTGAGGTCAAAGAAGTTGTACAGCAAGCAAGAAGCACATCAGCAGCCAGACCAAATGGCGTTCCTTACAAAGTCTACAAGAACTGCCCCACACTCCTGAAACTGCTGTGAAGGCTGATGTGTGTTGCCTGGAAAACCAAAGCCATTCCTACAGCATGGTGTAGGGCAGTCACTGTATTCAGCCCAAAAGAGAAAGACTCCTGCAACATCAGCCAATTCAGAGGCATTGCGCTTCTGAATGTGGAAGGGAAGATCTTTTTCTCGGTGACGGCAACATGATCAGTTACCTCCTAGCAAATAAATATATTGACACCAGTTGCCATAAGGCAGGCGTCCCAGGATTTCCAGGCTGTGTTAAGCATTCTGTGATGATTTTGGAGCAGATTCAAATGACCAAGTGTAATAAATCAGATCTCCACGTAGTGTGGTTAGATCTCGAAAACTCATATAAGTCTGTCTTCCATTAGTTCATCAGGTTTGCCCTTCTTCATCACGTTTGCACTTCTTCCATATCCCACCATGTATTCAGGGTATCATAACCACCTTTTTTGACAATCTCCAAGACTGCTACACAACCTCCAAATTTATTACTGGGTGGCATCAAGTGGAGAAAGGAATAGTCATGGGATGCTCCATCTCTCCCATACTCTTCACAACAGCTTTCGAGGTCATTCTTATCGGAGGAAGACAGACAGTCTGAGGACTCAAGTCCCCATCAGGTCAGCAACTCCCTGTGCTATGGAGCTACCTGGATGACGGCACCACTCTCCTTCACATGGTGGCATGCACCAACAGGCTGCTGAAAAGGCTCGAAGACTTGTTCTCATGGATGAAGATTAAACCATCTGGAAAGGAGCCAGGAAAGATAACATCTCCTTCTCAGTGAGTGGTGAGAAGATTCCATGCTTGATAGACCAATCAATGAAAACACATGGTTTCCGCTGTAATCACACAAATAACTGGTGGCTTCAAAATGATAGACAAAAGCCCGCTACCAGGTAAATTCAAGGTAAGGTGCTACCAGTTCACCTTATACTATCACTTGCTGTGGCCCTTTGAAGTTATGCGAGATCACCTCATCGACAGTCCTGAAGATGGACACAAAAGCAAATAATTACATCTGGAAGCATCTTTTCCGATGCCTGTGCACTTCAGCTCTGTTTGGGAAGAACATCTTGAGGCTTCCAAAGAAAACCATCAGCTTGGGTTATAAACTGGAAAAGGTGCGGCTGCTCTTCTAACTGAAAGACTCTCCCGACCCAGTAGTACAAAATGCTAATACCCAAGTTCGTAACGGAAGAAAATGGGATGCGCAGGAAGCAGTGAATCAGGTTATAACTCGTCTGAAACACCAAGAAGTAGTGGGATTGACACAGCATGGCAGGGCAGGCTTCGGATGGACAACATCAACCAGTATGTGATCCAAAGCCACGAGGAAAGAGAGGAAAAGTCTGATTGTTCAGGAGATCATGAAGGAGGAAGGGGAAAGCTATAGGGTCAAAGCTGTGAGCCAATCCCTGCAAGGGAAATGGACAAACTGGGAGGCCGTAATCGACAGGACCATCACCTGGGCCGACTTGTGGAACCAAGTAAGGTTAAGTTTCTTGAGCAGGGCTATGTATGATACCCTCCCAAGCCTTGAGAACCTGCACTGCTGGTACAGCACAGAAGAGTTTTGCCAGCTCTGTGGCCACCAGAGTCCCAGTCTTCAACACATCCTCTCTGGCTGTAAGACTGCTTTGACTCAGGGCCGGTATGGGTGGTGCCACGACATTGTCCTGTGAAATCTGGCAGAGGTCATTGAAGCACATAGACTTGAAGTAAACAAAGCCAGCATGTCAACATCATACGAATCCATTCGATTTGTCAGGCAAGGGGGAGAGGCACTAAGCAGCTTCTTACGGGAGAGGTCCATCTTGTCACCAGGAGGTGAGTGGGACCTGAGAGCCGATCTTAGTTGCCAATTGAAGTTCCCACAGCAGATTGTAATAACATCTCTTCGAGCCGACATCTGGTCCACCTCCACGAAGACTGTCATCATGGCCGAGCTAACTGTGCCATGGGAAGACGGGATGGAGGCAGCATTTGAGAGGAAAAGGGAGAAGTATCCAGAGCTTGCATCCGCATGCACACAAGCTGGGTGGACCGCATATACCTTTCCAGTGGAGGTTGGTTGCAGGGGCTTCACCGGAACCTCCACGCAGCATTTTTGTAAGACTTTTGGCATCAGAGGTGCCAAGCTGCAGAAGGCCCTGAAGGCTTGGGGGAGAGATGCATCCTAGGGCAGCTGCAGGGGGTGGCAGGGAGACGTCCCTGCCCCTGCTCCACCACCTAGAGATGTTCCGGGATTAAAGGAGCAAAACATCAGCTCATTACAGGAATTTGAGACTGAGGATATGGAGGACAAACAGAAAACATGCATAGACTTGCTTTTATAAAGCAGTATGTGATATATATACACCTCGATCCTACCGGGATGCCATAACATCAACCAAATCTAAACAATGAAAAAATGCCATGGACAAAGAAATGCAATCACTTGAGGAGAATAAGACCTTCACACTCATCTGGTTGCCACCAGGCAAACAGCCAGTTTGGGCAGACGTGTCTACACCCATAAAACAAACATTGATGGATCTGAAAAGTATAAGACATTGTCACCCACAGCTGATATGACAAGTGTGAGAGTGGTCATGCAAAAGGGAACACAGGAAAACCCTCTAAATGTTCCATATAAATTTCACACTCAATTAGTGTGAAATTTACAGTATATGGAACATTTAGAGGGTTATGAGCAAAGGCCAGAGACAGGAGAAAAGTTGGTATGCAGGTTTGAGAAATCTCTCTATGGCCTGTGATATGAATTCTGAGATTATAAATAACCATGGTAACCTGTTACCATCCCGTTCCTAGATTGGAGTGTAGTGCAAAAGACATCAGATCAAAACTCCATTTAAATATACACCCTGCTGCTGTTGTGAGTCTTCTCTGAGTGGAAACTTGTGTTCCTGATATTATTGCATTTAAAGAGGCCTCGTTGTATTTATTCTTACAATAGATTCCAGATGTGGTCAAGCTACAATTTCTTGACTAAAACTAGAATAAAATTAAAAGACCTTTAGTCGATTAAAACTTGACTAAGATACCTTGAGTTTTCTTTTGACTAAAACTAGACTAAAATGACGGGACTTTTAGTCGACTAAAATTGACTTAAAAAAAAAAAATGTGAATGACTAAATATGACTAAAACTAACAAGGACATTTGGCACAAGACTAAGACTAAGACTAAATTAAAAATAGGTGATGAAATTAACACTACCATACGGCGAGAGTTTTGAAACTGACGCTTCTTTGTTTTCATACAGTAGAGATGTGGCTCAACGACTGAGTTCCAGACAAAGCTATTCAGCTAGACTGGCTTACCTTGTTTCGTGCCACCAGAAATGCAGCTCTGTGCGGTAAGGCTTGCGGTGGTATAATGTGTTTTTTACATTAACACAGAATGGTACAAGAACTAGTTGTTTCTAGTTACTGATCATTGTTAGTGGAGTTTGTGATGCAAGCCATTTTAATTACCACAGGAATTCACCACGGTTTTCATTGTCCGAGTGTACATTCCCCCAGTATGAATTCTAAAGAGGCTCTCTGTGAGCTCTATGGGGCTATTAGAGATTTGCAGAATGCTTACTCTGACAGAATGTGTATTATCGCCAGAGATTTAAATCATGTAAATTTCAAAACAGTACTCCTAAATTCCATCAGTATGTGGACGTGGATTTCTTATTCAGTCTTGAATATGTTTTGCAGCTGAAGAGAAACTTCCTTATTTCAAAACCCCCACCATTTAACCACCGTGTGTGATACACCTGTGGCATTATAAGACTGACATGACACCACAATCCATACAGGTGAATCAGAGACACCTAGAGTAAACAGGTCATGAAGACATATTGAGTAGGGAATGCTGTTATTACAAACGTTCCCTTATGTTCAGACATGACCATGATCAAATTTTATATATTGACAGATTAATTTAATGTAATTTGTTGGCTATTGATTTTATTCATGTGCCATTTTGTTGTAGATATAAAGCTGGGTCCTGACCTGAGGTAAAATTTGTTAGCCTACGTAAGCTATAGTCAGGTTCATAGATACTGCATGTGGAATCTGACAATTTTTTTTTAGATTATTTTAGCAATCTACCACAGTATATTGGAGTGTAAATTTAATAATGAATATGAGCCCAAAGTGCAGACTGGGGTGTTTATATTCAAAACCAGGTTTAGAAAACCATAGTGTAGAAATTATTGTACCTTTTAAGTCCATGGCCATGGCATTGGAAAAAGTTCATTTTGTTCTCCATACTCTCTTGTTCTCTCTTCCCATCTTTCTGGTGCAAGTTGTCTTATCTGTCCATTGAATGTTGTTTCAGAAATTTACAGGCTTTCTAAGAGTTTTTTGGCAATGGTTAAACTTTTCATTCTATTTTTGAGGGTTAGCAATGGTTTACATTTTGTGGTTAACCCTCCTTGTTGACTCTGATGAATGCTCCTCTTGATTGTTGATAACTACACCATGGAGGATGTGACATGTGCGAGCTGTCAGTTGCCAAATTACTTTTGTTCCCTTAAAAGAGAGGGTCCAGAAAAAAATAAAAATAGTTTTACCCAATTTGGATGTCAATACACTTAAATTAAAGCTAATAGTACTTTGTGATTGTTTTTACTTGTTACACAATTTTTAATTACAAAATTATGTTTGGATTTACATTATGTTATTTATAGCTTATCAGTTCCCACCAATCACCCAGTAGCAATAATTAAACTGTCTTGACAAACTTTGTTGCTAATTCAAAAATTAATGCAATAAAATGCTTTAAATGAGATAAACAATACATTTTTTCTTGTATGTTTTCTTAGAATCTGGTTTGGTCTGGTTTGTACCAAAAGTGGGCAGGAACAAAAAGGGTCTAAAAAGGTGCTGCAGCATTTAATCCTGTCAGATGAGAGCAAATACCTGCACACGCAAACATCACCAGACCAAAGAAGCAGCAAGATGGCCTTCAAAGTTGCAGCTCTTCTGTCTATTTTCATGCTCACTTACCTTTTGGCTCCCCTGGTTATAACTTCAGGTGAGAAATCAAATATTAAAGGTATCTTATGTATTAGTATATTTTTTTATATTAGTATATTGATATTTTTTTCATTAAACAGTACAGATCTCTATAGACATAACAAGGACAGACTATGATACATCACTATCGCTGTAGTAGTAATTTGTATTAAAGTGAAAATGTTAAATTCATATGCAACAAAGTAGGTTTTCTTTCCAAATGAATTGTTTCCTTCTGAAGCAGGATAAATGTAAAATGCATTGATTCTAACATCACTTCCTGCAGAGTCATCATATCCTATTTCACTACTTGTATACAACTCACTCACTAACGAGAACAATTTGACTTTCACCACTAACATTGCATACAGAGGGATCTTACTTGGTGCTATGAGGAACATCCAAACAGTCAATAACAATTTCAGGTAAGTTCAACAGTGTACAACAGTGTTGGGCAGTTTTATCTGCAAATACCTGGTGTGGCTCTGAATTTTCAAATCTCCTGCTTGGCTGAAACAAAAACTTCAGTCATAGACCTTATAGTGAAGGTTTATAATAAATAAAAGTTTATAAAGTTTATAATTGCTAATATCAGACATACTGTATCAGATATCAGAGATACAGGATTAATCTTTGTCGAATCAGATGTTTTAATCGGTTCCAAAATTCAAAATAATTTTTATTGCCCTCTTTTCCTCTATTTACTTCACTATGAATTCAATATTGATATTTCTGATTAGATTCACCACTAAAGAGGATCCAAACTATGGCCCATTCCTTGTAAGTGTAAACGGATTGGCAGGGGACAATGAAAAACATACGTACTGGCAGCTGCTTATCCAACCTCAGAATGGCACCATAATCATTGCTGATGTGGGTCAGTATATCTGTATTATATAATTTCTTTGAGATTAAAATACAAAGTGTATATATGTTAAATGTAAACATATAATAAAATACTTTACCCTTTTCAGGTGTCGGCTGTTACATACCAAACCCGAATGATACAGTTATCCTCAAATTCACTGAATGGTAATCCAAAGTAGTGATGCTGTAATCAGCCTGTGACTTTTGTACTCACTAGAAAAAGCATGATACATTGTGGTAAATTCACATAAATGAAAAAAAAAAGATCTGTGTGATTCCTCTTTAAAAAAACAGGATCCTGTTAAAATTGTGCAACGAAACTGTTAATCTTGCTGTACAGTATGTAATCTTCAATCTGTATGTAATCTTCAAAATTAATCTTCAAGTTTGTTCCTGACTTTGTTTTTGGGAAATGCTTTATCTGACCTTATATGCAAACCCTATTATGAGCTACTTTGGTGTATTTTCAACATTTTCAACATTTACTCTTAACTTGTTGGTGGAAAAATAATAAAATCTTAAACGTCAGTTCTGGTTGTAAAAGCTTGTTTTCAGTATACATTAACTATTTTGTCACTGGCAAAATTCTAGAACAATGATAAGTGGAAACAATATCACTTAATGTTAAGCTAACAGTAAGTTTATTAAAGTCATATCCTATATTTTTCTTTACATATCCAATATAGACTGAACACTTTTTAGTGCAAACATGCTTTTAGAAACACACATGCAGCAACAGCGAAATATAACATAAGCTAACAGGAGGATGGCAAAGCATACCAGGAAACACAGTAAACTTTTATGGTTGCATTGCAACCAGGAACTTAGTGCTATAGAAGTTTTGAGAAAATAGCACACTGGTAGGCATGGGCAAGAGTAAAAAGGGTCACAATTTACATTTGCATTTTACATATACGGCATTTGGTAGACGCCCTTATCCAGAGTGACGTACAAAAGTGCTTTGAAGTCTATCAATGAATACATTAACACTGGTTGACTAGGTTACAGATTAGGATCCCATGAATCTAAAACTCTTGTTTTTTTTCTTGTTTTTTTTTTTTTTTAAATACACACAAATCAAACAGGGAAATAAGAGCTAGTTTACATGTTTCAGGAAGAGGTAGGTGTTCACCCGTAATTTAAAGATAGCCAGTGACTCAGCTGTTTAGACATCTAGTACTGTACTTAGACATCTTTTACTGTAACACAATATCCATCTTAAACCATTGGATTCAATAACCCACAGGACATATTACACCATTAGCATCAAAGATAAATGTTGCCTCAACATCTAGATAAAATTACATATCTACCATTTTAAGTATACTATGAAAGTGTAGATTTAATGCTAAAATCAGTAACACTGGGAGAAAAGAGGTATGTTTGATAAAAAGGTGATGTACCTGGAGAGCAACATTCATTACAGTAACTGCTCACATAACATTGTGACCTGTTGTGACATTAAACAAAGAAACAACTGTATGCAACATCAAACATATGTCACAAGCTTGGATGTGCAAAACCTGCCCAGGTCATGTTATTAGAGACACTGACTGGTTGAGGAATGCAAACCTGAAACATCTTCAGGGAACAGAGTGTTCATTTAAACAAAACATTTGAAGATTGGAGTCTGAAACCAAACTGGCCCCGTTATTTCCTCAAAAAGCCTAGGTCTTGCTTAAGCTTTTTTCAGAAATACTGCACCTATTTTTCAGAACTTAACCAATACGTCTCTAATTCTGGGATTTTGACTTTATGATGTGAATTAGAGGTTATATGGCCAGTAGAAAACACCTGGTTCTTCCACACAAAATCCAAATACAATATACTTTGTTTTAAATACACATACAAAAAATACACATTCGTATCTTGTGGTGGACACAGACATGAATATCTTGTGGTGGCTTTTTTCTAGAAGAAAAGAAAAGAAGAAGACTTTTTGGTCTCTAAAACTTTTATTGAAAATCAGACACATATATGGACTTGAAAAAACGTTCTGGGGTTCTCCACTGAGAGGAGTATGAAGTCAAGTCAAGTCAAGAAGCTTTTATTTTCATTTTAACCATATATAGCTAACACAGTACATAGTGAAATGAAACAACGTTCCTCCAGGACCATGGTGCTACATAAAACAACCCAGAGCTACATAAAACAAGACAGATCTACATAGAACAACACAGAGCTAAGGCTTGAAAGTAAGTTCTCCTAGCCACATAAAGTTCAATGTGTGCAACCTAGTGCAAGCAATGCAAGACGAAAGTGCTGACAGACAAAACAAAACACTACAGGACAAAAACACAAGATAGCGCTGTTCAGTATGCATCCTGTACATTGTACAAAACATTGTGCAAAGGTACAGGGTTGTGCAAAAGAGGGATGTAAACACAGGGTTCTTGCAAACATATATACACTTCTGTTAAAGCAGCAAATGGGTGAAGTATTGAAATGTGTTGTGAAAAAGAACAATCAAATAAATGTGTAAACAGTTTTCACAAGCATTGTTACTGAGGAACTAACACAACAGATAACACATTTGAAGAGTAATATACAATAGATATAATATAGTGTATGTATATTTAATAAAGAGTAGTTTATAAGTATTGCATTTTTAATGTTTAACAAGATTGGGAAAATAAATCGTCTCTTACATCAAAAATTATGTATCATGTTTTGCCCATTTTCTTAAAAATTGCAAATAATTTTAGAGTTAAAGGTTTAATCCATCATAGTTTTTTCCAGCTGTACAGAAAGACCTGGTGTTGTATCACAGTTCATGTTTTACACATTTAAAAAGGCTGGATGAAATGTGATGCAATTTAGGGTTTTTCTGTAACCCAGTGATGTGGCAACAAACATGTTGAATTCATTTGTCCACAACTGTTATATCCCTTACGAAACAAAAATGTATTGCAATATACTAGAATTTATATTGCAATACATTAGAAAATATATTTTAATGTATCAGAAACTTCCTCATATATTTGAAAATATATAGCAATATATGGATGGACAACCTATTGCTATATATTTATTCATATATTAAAATACATTGATATACAAACAAAACTGTATTACATTATTGCATGTATGTTTATTGAAACAAAGTAATATTTTATGAGTTAAGCAAGCTCATGCATAGGATTACAGAGAGGTTGATTAACAATAGTCCAAATCAAATTTTGCATGACATTCATTATATTTTACATTATATAGCCATATGGATGGACCATATATGGCTATGTATTCATTCATACTGTATATTGTAAAATGGAGATGAGAGTAAATTAATTTATCATTAACAGCAGCAATTACTACATTTTTTTTTAGTCCACATTTTATTCCTCGACATGACATTTCATCATCAACATGACATTTCAGTCCTCCACACTGCAACGTGGAGGTATACTGTACATGCATAAAGGTTGGCATAATGTGGCAGATCAACTAACATACATTTCCTGTTGAATTGCATCACATCAAAAACCTTTTTCGGCCCTGTAATACTCTTTTCAAGCCAACTACATTTTCTAAATTTAGCACTGAACTGTGTGATTTGTCATACTGTCTTCCAACAGCAAAACATTTTCTGTCATCAAGTCTCTCTACCACAATGTAATATACACAGTGAATACGTGTCCATTATCCAACAAAACAGTGAAGCTGTTCCTTTTCATTACTCTGCATGCGCAGATGATAATCCTGTTTACAACACTGCACAATCAAACACTTGCGCACCTTTGCACCGCGCGAACCTATTGCAAAAAAGATGAAGTTTGCGCTAGTGAGCTGGTCAAAGGGGAAGGATAAAGATGCTCTCAGTATAGTCCCCGTAAATTGGATCGCAGACTTCGCTCCTGAAAACTCTAAAAAGGAGTATCTTATCGATTGCAGCAGCATCGGAGGCAAGAGGCCTACTAATAGGTGGACGGTTGAAACAGCACACATTTTGCAGTTGGCAGGCAAGTACAGTGCTTTTTTTACTTGGTTAGTCATGCAACATTATTGATAGCAATTATCCTGTTGAGGTTTTTGCATTATTGGCCAAGTAACGTTCGCTGTAGGCTATTAGCTTCGGGACAGTGACGAGCTAGCTAACGGCCGTCACGACACTTCATTTGAACTTTTAGCTAGCTTAAGGGCCATTAGTCACATGAGTATGAATTTTTATTTAGAAGTAAAACATTAATTAAACACTTACTTTAAAAGTCCTAAATTGAAGATTGTCAGATAAGATTTGGGTTAATAAGAATACTTAACTGTCAACATTGTCAGCCAATAACATTGCACAGTGAAAATCAGATAAGCGGCTGTAAATGGCAGCAAAATTTAACGTGTTAAAATGAACAGACTAAACTTATAAGTCTTGTTAAGTATTGTTTTAGGGGGAAAACAATACAAAAAACTGTAAAAACAGCACAAATTTGACAGTAAAATACAGTGTTTGATAACGTAAGCCACATAGTTTTGTTTCTAGGCATTAAATTCTGTCTTGCTACTATTTCTTACTAACAGAAAAGGAGTCTACACTTATGACTGCTGAGCAGAAACTCTTGCAAGAGGACCTACCAAAAAGGCAAGAAGAGAAAGAGGGTACGCAACGAACTTTACCTTGACACACAGGAGGTAGAAAAAGTTGCAAAAAAGGTAATAGGGTTCTTTTCATGAGAGCTTTTTTTCAGCAGTTCTGTTTGTATATATTTGTACATTTCTGACAGTGGTTAGCACTGTCACCTCACAGCAAGAGCCCAGCAAGCAATTTTGCGTTTAAAAGACGCAACGTACATTATGGAATCATCTCGCAAGTTATTTTGGCAGAAGCGACATGTAACCAAATTCAAGGTTATTTTGCCTAGAAATGTTAACCATTGCCGGACTATATTGGGTCTATAGTTAACCTAGACAGTGAAATGACGGCTATTGCTTGCTGGGAGGGTTCTGGGTTCAAACCCGCTGGCTGGCTGGGGCCTTTCTGTGTGGACTTTACTCTGGTTTCATCCCACAGGCGAAAGGTTGCATGCATGTTAGGTTAATTGGTGACTCTAAATTGCCCATACGTGTTTGTGTGTCTGTATTTGTTAGCACTGCTGGGTTGTACAAGAACGTTCCTGGCAACTTAAAAAAATAAAAATAAATAAAAAAAATAAAAAAAGGAACTATAGTACTATAGCTATAAATTTAAACAGAGCCTAGCCATGGAACCTATTAAACTTAATGATTCATTTTAATCAGGTTTTGGTTTAATTTTCCTAACGTTTGTGTGTATTGTTTCATACATAATTGATTTTATCATTTTTACCCATTAGAAAAACTACAGACTCATAGCTGCAAGACAGTCTGAATTAGAGGTTCTTCCCCAAGAAGAACCTAACCTCAGTGGGGACTGCTTTAGAGGCACTTGAGGAGGAGATCAGGGCCCTCAGGGAAGAGAATAAAAGACTGCAGGACCAGCAGAGTGTAGGATCTTCTGCAGCCAGTAAAGATTTACATTTACATTTACAGCATTTGGCAGACGCCCTTATCCAGAGCGACGTACATAAGTGCTTAAATCTCTAACATTGGATACATTAATGCTGGCTCACTAAGTTACATACTTAAGATACCATGAGTTTAAAACATTTGTTCAAAGTTACAATGAAAAAGTGTCAAAGGGTGTTTTTTATTCATTTATTTATTTTTTTATATGCAAAAGATAAGGATAGAAGTGCTAGTTTGAAGTGTTTCCTGAAGAAGTCGCTTGAAAATAGCCAGTGACTCAGCTGTCCGGACCTCTAGGGAAAGTTCATTCCTCCACCTTGGTGCCAGTACAGAGAAGAGTCTTGTAGTATGCTTGCTCCTTACCCTGAGAGATGGTGGAACCAGTCGAGCAGTGCTGGTAGATCGGAGGGTGCGGGGTGCAGTGCGAGGAGTGATGAGGGCTTTGAGGTAAGAGGGAGCTGGTCCATTTTTGGCTTTGTAGGCCAGCATCAGTGTTTTGAATCTGATGCGTGCAGCTACCAGAAGCCAGTGGAGGGATCGCAGCAGCGGGGTGGTATGCGAGAACAGGTTGAAAACAAGCCAGGCAGCTGCATTTTGGATCATTTGCAGAGGATGGATTGCATTCATAGGTAGACCTGCCAGCAGTGCATTGCAGTAATCCAGTCTAGAGATGACAAGAGACTGAACAAGTACCTGAGCAGCCTGTGTGGACAGAAATGGCCGGATCCTTCTAATGTTGTAGAGAAGAAACCGACATGAGCGAGTCACATTAGCAACATGAGAGGAAAAGGACAGTTGATTGTCCATGGTTACCCCAAGGTTGCGAGCTGTGGCTGAAGGGGAGATCAGATCGTTGTGCAAGGATATAGCAAGGTCATAACCTGGGGATGAGTCACCTGGGATGAACAGCAGTTCAGTTTTGCTAGGATTGAGCTTTAACTGATGAGCAGTCATCCATGATGAATTTTCTGCCAGACATGCTGAGATCCGGTCAGAAGCTGTGGCATCTGCAGGTGGGAAAGAGAAGATAAGTTGTGTATCATCAGCATAGCAGTGGTAAGAGAACCCATGTGAGGAAATAACTTCCCCAAGAGAGTGAGTATACAGGGAGAAAAGAAGAGGACCAAGTACTGAGCCCTGTGGGACGCCAGTGGAGAGTCTGCGTGGAGCAGATGTCACTCCCTTCCATGTTACCTGATATGAGCGTCCTTCCAGGTAGGAAGCAAACCATTCCCAAGCTGAGCCGCAAATCCCAAGACTCCTGAGGGTGGATAAGAGAGTCTCGTGGTTGACCGTATCAAATGCTGCTGAAAGGTCAAGGAGGATAAGGACAGATGACAGTTTGGCTGATCTAGCAGCATGTAGTTTCTCAGAGACATCCAAAAGGGCTGTCTCTGTGGAATGAGCTGCTTTAAAGCCAGACTGGTTGGGGTCTTGGAGGTTGTTCTGTGAGAGATAGACAGACAGTTGATTATAGACAATGCGCTCAAGAATTTTTGAAAGAAATGAGAGAAGTGATACCGGTTTGTAGTTACTGATGTCTGATGGATCCAAAGCGGGTTTCTTTAGGATGGGAATAACCCTTGCTCTCTTGAAAGTAGTTGGTACCTGACCAGATGCTATGGATCTATTGATGATAGTGGAAATGAAGGGCAGAAGGTCTTGCAAGATAGTCTGGAGCATAGTGGAAGGGAGTGGATCCAATGGGCAGGTGGTAGGATTGCAAGACTGGATGAGTTGTAAAATCTCTTCTGCTGCTACAGTTGAGAAATGCGACAACAAAGGTGTAGGGGAATCCATCCTGTGAGATGTAAGTGCAGTCGGGGCAGAAGTGAAGGTCCGGCAGATTTCCTCAATATTCTCCTGGTAGAAGGAAGCAAAGTCTTCTGCAGTCAGGGAGGATGAAGAAGGTGGAGCCGGGGGGTTGAGCAGAGAAGAAATGATGTTGTGGAATTTCCGAGGGTCATGTGAGGAAGCTTCAAGTTTTTTCTTGTAGAAGGAAGTCTTGGCAGAGGTTACATCTGAGGAGAACCTGGCAAGAAGTGTTCGGTAAGAATCAAGATCTGCATCAAGTTGTGATTTCTTCCACTTTCTTTCTGATGATCTTAGCGCTCTTCGATTGTTGCGCAGCACATCTGAAAGCCAAGGAGCAGAACAAGAAGTTTTCTTGAGTTTAGTGAACATAGGGCAGAGGAAGTCCATAGTTGAGGAAAGAGAAGAGAGGAAAGTATCTGTGGCTGAGTCCAAGGGTAGTGAGGAAAAAGACTCAGGATCAGGAAGGGAAGAAAGAGTGCCAGAAGCTACAGAAGAAGGGGAGACAGAGTGAAGGTTTGCGGCGGGTAAGAGCAAGGGGGTGAGGGGTAGTTTTAAGTAGGGTAGGGAGAGTGATGGTGAATGATACCAGGTGATGATCAGAGACATGTAGTGGGGAAGCAGTCACGTCTGTGGCTGGAGAAGGACGGGTGAAAACCAGGTCCAGGACATTGCCTCCTTTGTGTGTGGGGATGTAGCTGTTGAGTGTGAGGGTGAATGAGTCGAGAAGAGACAGGAGGGAAGAAGAGTGTAGCTTGTCAGAGGGGAGGTTGAAGTCACCAAGCAGCGTCAGAGGGGAGCTATCCGAAGGGAAAACACTAAGCAGTGTGTCCATTTCTTCCAGGAAGTCACCTAGGGGACCAGGAGGGTGGTAAACAGAGGTGTAAAGCACCATTTCTTTGGCAGCAATACACCTGTACCACCACCCCTGCCCGTTTCTCTTGGTGAGTGAGAGAAAGCATAGGCAGAGGATAAAGCAGCTGGTGTAGCAGTGTTCTGTGGGGATATCCAGGTCTCTGTTAGCGCAAGAAAATCAAAGGAGTAATGGGAAGTTAAAGCAGAGATAAAATCAGCTTTTTTCACAGCAGACTGGCAATTCCAGAGCCCACCTACCACCACAGTTTGAGACTTACACAACAGAGGAGGGTAGATGAGGTTACTGGGATTGTGACCTCTGCTCTGTGGATGAGAGCGTCTGCGAGAGTAGGAATTGAGTACAGAGATGGGTTTAAGGCACATATTTGCAGTCAAAGTGAGAGTTAAGGTATGGTAGAAAATATCAAAACAGTACTAGACACTAATGTTACAATGTGAGGGAGAGAGAGAGATACCTACAAACCTTCAATTTAAGGTAAGGTAAATTAGGTAAGCACTGCCCACAATTCACACCTTAAGGTAGACTGAAACTACTCCTGATTAATCAGCTGAGAGAACAACAAAGACCAATACTATAAAATCAACAATGGTATAGAATATAACACAATTCAAATCACACTACTCTAGAACAAAGTGAGTTAAGCAGATAGTATACAAAAGTCAGGAACCTACTTTACCAGAAGACAATATATTCAAATGAAGAGAGTTAAAGCACACAGTTAAAGAGAGTTAAAGCACACAGTTAAAGATCTTGAGACCCAAGTCAAGGCTTTACATAAGGAGAACACCAGGCTGTGCAAAATGGCAGTCAAAGGCAACTATCTCTTGTAGATTAAAATAATGATTCTTTCAGATTGAATAAATCACGTCTCCTTATTTTTGGTGTTATTGTTAGAGATGTATCTGTGACTACATTTTTAGGGGATATCTACTGATGTAGTATAGGGTTTCCTGTAGGAAAAATTTAGCCTAGGGCTAAACACTGTAGCGCCACTGAGGCAAAATTGGTCTGGCAGAAACGCTGTAATGCTTTTAGAAGCCCTTACCAACACATTTTGCTACACTTTGAGACACCGAAAAAATGAGCAGAGGTGTATTTTGTTTTTTACATGTTATATACCTGTTGTGGTAAATTCGGTGGGCCATATTTTCCATCCAGAAATTCCATCACTCTTAGCAGCTGTGAGGACCCTCATTTCGGACAAGATCACAGCGAGCTCAAGCAATGGAGATGAAACCGAATATAAGGCCAGTGTTGCTCTACCATCACCTCCTCACCCCACATCTCCCAAACCAACATCAGTAAGTACATTTTTGTAATGGTCAATTAAAAACACAAAACATTCTGTGGTGATTTTATTTGTTTTTATTCTGGTTTGTCTTTCCTTCTTACAATTCATTAGGTGCCACTAGAGAATGATGACTCCATCAGAGTGTTTGCCCATTGTTGGGAGACTGCAGAAGCACAACCTACAGCAAAAGGAATGGCCTGCACCCTCCTGCTGGGCCTGTTCAGCATTGATGTCCTACTGAAGTCCAACCTGACGGGAGGGGTCAACATAAAGTTCAATGTGTGCAACCTAGTGCAAGCAATGCAAGACGAAAGTGCTGACAGACAAAACAAAACACTTGAGGACAAAAACACAAGATAGCGCTGACCAGTGTGCATCCTGTACATTGTACAAAACATTGTGCAAAGGTACAGGGTTGTGCAAAAGAGGGATGTAAACACAGGGTTCTTGCAAACATATATACACTTCTGTTAAAGCAGCAAATGGGTGAAGTATTGAAATGTGTTGTGAAAAAGAACAATCAAATAAATGTGTAAACAGTTTTCACAAGCATTGTGAAATGTACAATCTATGACATTGTTCTATTTTATACAAAACCTTGATTTTCTCTTGTTAACTGGTTTGAACCAGTGATCTTGCCTTGCTTATGTTTGCACATCACATGGCCCATGGTTTTGGATTACATTTTTGCTGTTTGCCACAACTGATGATTGATAATGACTGTGTCTTGGGGCCCTATTGAAGCATCTCAGGTGATCTCACTTTGGAACATGAATTACTTGTTAGACAAACAGCATCCCTCTTAATGCTATTCATGTCTAAACTAAGCTGTATGTGTTCCTCAGTAACTAACACAACAGATAACACATTTGAAGAGTAATATACAATAGATATAATATTGTGTATGTATATTTAATAAAGAGTAGTTTCTAAATAGTGCATTTTATGTTTAACAAGATTGGGAAAATAAATTGTCTCTTACATCAAAAATTATGTATCATGTTTTGCCCATTTGCTTAAAAATTGCAAATAATTTTAGAGTTAAAGTTTTAATCCATCATAGTTTTTTCCAGTTGTACAGAAAGACCTGGTGTTGTATCACAGTTCATGTTTTACACATCTAAAAATGCTGGATGAAATGTGATGCAATTTAGGGTTTTTCTGTAACTCAGTGATGTGGCAACAAACATGTTGAATTCATTTGACCACAACTTTACACCACAAAAATATATTTCTCAATATATTACGTGACAATATATTTCATGCGTCTCCATACTGTATATTGTGACATTTACATATATAATATATCATATGATATATTACTAATAATATATTATATATCGTCGCTGTCAGGTGGAATCCTCATATCTCCACAACCATTATTTTTCAGGAAATTAAAAAAACGCCGTACCTTATCTGCAGTGCACAGGGTTTAGCCCGCGTTGCAGTGGATTGTCTTGCGCTAAATTCCTGTCCTCAGACAAGCACCAGAACTAGCAGAGGTCAAGATTTTTTTTTCTTTGAGCCCAGAGTTTTGAAGACATTTACCTCAGAAGACGTGTTGAATCGTTGCGACTCTTCTTGAGGAGAAATATGCCGCGAAGCTCTCCCGCGGAGTGAGGAAGAGGTGGTCAGTTGAAGTGTCCAATGGAGTTATGAGATTTGCGCTCAAGCTATTTTCAAGACTTTAGATTGGTTAAATTGTAAAAATAACAGACCCACGTGGGGACTGACCAATAGCATCGATATGTGAAAAAATATGAAATTGACAAAATTTGGACATACGAAGTTTCCGCCCGACAGCGACGATATGTAAGTGATATATTGCAATATATCGGAAAATACCGCAATTATTGCCATTTCCATATATTGAATAAATACATAATATACTATTTAATATATTGTTATGTATATTGAAATATGTTCCAAAATATATGAAATTATATATTGGAAGAGCCATTGTATATGTATGTAAATATATATGTAAAATTATATGTGATAATATACCTCAATGTACAAGATAATATAATCAGATTTATATGGGAACATATGTCTTAAATATATGGATTTATATTACATAATATATTATAATTATCATATTATATATTGTATACATGGTAAATATGAAATAATCTATTGTACAATGTCTGTCATATATTTTAAAATATAATAGATTGAATAAGACCAATATAGTTCACAGTAACTGAATGAGGTTTATTTCAAAAGCAGCAGCTGAAGGGACAGTGACCTGAGAGCAAACAGAATGAAAGGCATCTCACCATGGTTCCATCTAAGGCTTATGTACACGTAATGTACATAATGTGCTCGGCAAACGGCTGGTTTGCTGGTAGGGATGTGCCATATATGCCAGATCATAATTAGTTCAAGGCTTATAAAATCTATTTTTGATATTTTTTATGTGATCCAATAGATGGCAACAACAACTATAAATGAACAAAAATACTCAAAAGAATTAATAAAATATTTCCGAAAGAACAACTGTTCTTCATTGTAATAAAATAAAACAGTCTTCAGTGCAACAAAAACAGAACAATCCCTCAGTGGAAAAAACAGGACAATCCTTTAGTGCAGTGTTATGGATCCCGCATGCTAACTTATCAAGACCCACTCTGATTGACCAGCCTTGGCCAGTCCTTCAGTTGTCCATTGACTTTTTCTTCTCCTGGTGTCTTAACTCACAGATCCTTTTTTTATGGCCGTTTGTATATCTGGAATCTTCACCCCTGGGTGTTGCTGAAAAACTGCATCTGTAAAAGAAAATAAAATAAGAAAGACATCCATAATGTTGATTGTTGCAAAAGATGAGGTGGATCCTAATACTGGTAATATTTTTCTTATATGCCTAGTCCTTGCTCTTCAGGGGGTTACCTGTAAATAGTTCAGTCTGAAATCAGAATTGGCATCTCAAGGAACCAAGAAAGGAGTTGGAAGGTTCTCCAAGGGGCTTTTAGAGCGAGGAGGTTATACTACTGTATCCACTTTGTTTACCAGGATGTATTGTGGTCAGTGAAAGCAACTGTAGCTACTTTGCCATGGCGAAGCGTATGCCTATGGGAGGTGAATTGGTGCTTGTGCTGAGATTTTAAAGCTGCTACATGGGATCTATTTCAATGCTAAAAAATGTTTGTTGTATTCTGACTAGATAGAAATCGCTTTATATCTAAAAGAATATCAAAGCTGTTAAAGCTTTTTATTCGTCCATCTGTTTCGCTATTAGTTGTGTACATTTCAGTTCTAAAGTGTTAGTTACCCTTTACCATTTACAATAACTTTGCAAAATAAAGCTGTAAGCTTCTTGGGGTCCAGAGGCTGGCGTATCTCTGCAGATGGATCAACCTTGTTGACCCCTCCCATCAGGTTGGACTTCAGTAGGACATCAATGCTGAACAGGCCCAGCAGGAGGGTGCAGGCCATTCCTTTCGCTGTAGGTTGTGCTTCTGCAGTCTCCCATTGTTGGCAGAAAAATGAGCAGAGGTGTATAAAACAAAATACACCTCTGCTCATTTTTTTGGTGTCTCAAAGTGTAGCAAAATGTGTTGGTAAGGGCTTCTGAAAGCATTACAGCGTTTCTGCCAGACCAATTTTGCCTCAGTGGCGCTGCAGTGTTTAGCCCTAGGCTAAATTTTTCCTACAGGAAACCCTATACTACATCAATATATATCCCCTAAAAATGTAGTCACAGATACATCTCTAACAATAACACCAAAAATAAGGAGACGTGATTTATTCAATCTGAAAGAATCATCATTTTAATCTACAAGAGATAGTTGCCTTTGACTGCCATTTTGCACAGCCTGGTGTTCTCCTTATGTAAAGCCTTGACTTGGGTCTCAAGATCTTTGCTGACTGCAGAAAATCCTACACTCTGCTGGTCCTGCAGTCTTTTATTCTCTTCCCTGAGGGCACTGATCTCCTCCTCAAGTGCCTCTAAAGCAGTCCCCACTGGGCTGAGGTTAGGTTCTTCTTGGGGAAGAACAGCTTGCAGCTATGAATCTGTAGTTTTTCTAATGGGTAAAAATGATCAAATCAATTATGTATGAAACAATACAAACAAACGTTAGGAAAATTAAACCAAAACCTTATTAAAACGAATCATTAAGTTTAATAGGTTCCATGGCTAGGCTCTGTTTAAATTTATAGCTGTAGTACATAATTTTATTTATTTATTTTTATTTTTTTAAGTTGCCAGGAACGTTCTTGTACAACCCAGCAGTGCTAACAAATACAGACACACAAACACCTATGGGCAATTTAGAGTCACCAATTAACCTAACATGCATGCAACCTTTCGCCTGTGGGATGAAACCAGAGTAAAGTCCACACAGAAAGGCCCCAGCCAGCCAGCGGGTTTGAACCCAGAACCCTCCCAGCAAGCAATAGCTGTCATTTCACTGTCTAGGTTAACTATAGACCCAATATAGTCCGGCAATGATTAACATTTCTAGGCAAAATAACCTTGAATTTGGTTACATGTCGCTTCTGCCAAAATAACTTGCGAGATGATTCCATAATGTACGTTGCGTCTTTTAAACGCAAAATTGCTTGTCAGAAATGTACATGTGTCAGAACACTGTCAGAAATGTACAAATATATACAAACAGAAATGTAAAAATATATTATCAAAAAAGCTCTCATGAAAAGAACCCTATTACCTTTTTTGCAACGTTTTCCCTCTTTCTCTTCTTGCTTTTTGGTAGGTCCTCTTGCAAGAGTTTCTGCTCAGCAGTCATAAGTGTAGACTCCTTTTCTTTTAGTAAGAAATAGTAGCAAGACAGAATTTAATGCCTAGAAACAAAACTATGTGGCTTACGTTATCAAATACTGTATTTTACTGTCAAATTTTGTGCTGTTTTTACAGTTTTTATATTGTTTTCCCCCTGCTTTTTTTTATAAGTTTAGTCTGTTCAATGTTGACAGTTAAGTATTCTTATTAACCTAAATCTTATCTGACAATCTTCAATTTAGGACTTTTAAAGTAAGTGTTTAATTAATGTTTTACTTCTAAATAAAAATTCATACTCATGTGACTAATGGCCCTTAAGCTAGCTAAAAGTTCAAATGAAGTGTGTGCTTTAACTCTTTTTATTTGAATATATTGTCTTCTGGTAAAGTAGGTTCCTGACTTTTGTATACTATCTGCTTAACTCACTTTGTTCTAGAGTAGTGTGATTTGAATTGTTATATTCTATACCATTGTTGATTTTATAGTGTTGGTCTTTGTTGTTCTCTCAGCTGATTAATCAGGAGTAGTTTCAGTCTACCTTAAGGTGTGAATTGTGGGCAGGGCTTACCTATTTAAATTGAAGGTTTGTAAGTATCTCTCTCTCTCACATTGTAACATTAGTGTCTAGTACTGTTTTGATATATTCTACCATACCTTAACTCTCACTTTGATTGCAAATATGTGCCTTAAACCCATCTCTGTACTCAATTCCTACTCTCGCAGACGCTCTCGTCCACAGAGCAGAGGTCACAATCCCAGTAACCTCATCTACCTCAACTGTAGCAGCAGAAGAGATTTTACAGCTCATCCAGTCTTGCAATCCTACCACCTTCCCATTGGATCCACTCCCTTCCACTATGCTCCAGACCATCTCACAAGACCTTCTGCCCTTCATTTCCACTATCGTCAATAGATCCATAACATCTGGTCAGGTACCAACTACTTTCAAGAGAGCAAGGGTTATTCCCACCCTAAAGAAACCCGCTCTGGATACATCAGTAACTACAGACCGGTATCACTTCTCTCATTTCTTTCAAAAGTTCTTGAGCACATTGTCTATAATCAACTATCTGTCTCTCTCACAGAACAACCTCCAAGACTCCAACCAGTCTGGCTTTAAAGCAGCTCATTCCACAGGGACAGCCCTTTTGGATGTCTCTGAGAAACTACATGCTGCTAGATCAGCCAAACTGTCATCTGTCCTTATCCTCCTTGACCTTTCAGCAGCATTTGATACGGTCAACCACGAGACTCTCTTATCCACTCTCAGGAGTCTTGGGATTTGCGGATCAGCTTGGGAATGGTTTGCGTCCTACCTGGAAGGACGCTCATATCAGGTAACATGGAAGGGAGTGACATCTGCTCCACGCAGACTCTCCACTGGCGTCCCACAGGGTTCAGTACTTGGTCCTCTTCTGTTCTCCCTGTATACTCACTCTCTTGGGGAAGTTATTTCCTCATGTGGGTTCTCTTACCACTGCTATGCTGATGATACACAACTTATCTTCTCTTTCCCACCTGCAGATGCCACAGCTTCTGACCGGATCTCAGCATGTCTGGCAGAAATTTCATCATGGATGACTGCTCATCAGTTAAAGAGTTAAAGCTCAATCCTAGCAAAACTGATCTGCTGATCATCAGGTGATTCATCCCCAGGTCATGATCTTGCTATATCCTTGCACAACGATCTGATCTCCCCTTCAGCCACAGCTCACAACCTTGGGGTAACCATGGACAATCAACTGTCATTTTCCTCTCATGTTGCTAATGTGACTCGCTCATGTCGGTTTCTTCTCTACAACATTAGAAGGATTCGGCCATTTCTGTCCACACAGGCTGCTCAGGTACTTGTTCAGTCTCTTGTCATCTCTAGACTGGATTACTGCAATGCACTGCTGGCAGGTCTACCTATGAACGCAATCCGTCCTCTGCAAATGATCCAAAATGCAGCTGCCCGGCTTGTTTTAAACCTGCCAAAGTTCTCGCATACCACCCCGCTGCTGCGATCCCTCCACTGGCTTCTGGTAGCTGCACGCATCAGATTCAAAACACTGATGCTGGCCTACAAAGCCAAAAATGGACCAGCTCCCTCTTACCTCAAAGCCCTCATCACTCCTCACACTGCACCCCGCACCCTCCAATCTATCAGCACTGGCTCCACCATCTCTCAGGGTAAGAGGCAAGCATACTACAAGACTATTCTCTGTACTGGCACCAAGGTGGTGGAATGAACTTCCCCTAGAGGTCCGGACAGCTGAGTCACTGGCTATTTTCAAGCGGCGGTTGAAGACCTACTTATTCAGGAAGCACTTCAACTAGCACTTCTTTCCTTATCTTTTGCATTAAAAAAAAAAAAAACCTAAATCATAGTAACTTTGAACAAATGTTTTAAACTCATGGTATCTTAAGTATGTAACTTAGTGATCCAGCATTAATGTATCCAATGTTAGAGATTTAAGCACTTATGTACGTCGCTCTGGATAAGGGCGTCTGCCAAATGCTGTAAATGTAAGTGTCGTGACAGCCGTTAGCTAGCTCGTCACTGTCCCGAAGCTAATAGCCTACAGCGAACATTACTTGGCCAATAATGCAAAAACCTCAACAGGATAATTGCTATCAATAATGTTGCATGACTAACCAAGTAAAAAAAAATGTATAAAAAAAGCACTGTACTTGCCTGCCAACTGCAAAATGTGTGCTGTTTCAACCGTCCACCCATTAGTAGGCCTCTTGCCACCGATGCTGCGGCACTCGATAAGATACTCCTTTTTAGCGTTTTCAGGAGCGAAGGCTGCGATCCAATTTACGGGGACTATACTGAGAGCATCTTTATCCTTCCCCTTTGACCAGCTCACTAGCGCAAACTTCATCTTTTTTGCAATAGGTTCGCGCGGTGCAAAGGTGCGCAAGTGTTTGATTGTGCAGTGTTGTAAACAGGATTATCATCTGCGCATGCAGAGTAATGAAAAGGAACAGCTTCACTGTTTTGTTGGATAATGGACACGTATTCACTGTGTATATTACATTGTGGTAGAGAGACTTGATGACAGAAAATGTTTTGCTGTTGGAAGACAGTATGACAAATCACACAGTTCAGTGCTAAATTTAGAAAATGTAGTTGGCTTGAAAAGAGTATTACAGGGCCGAAATTTATGATGTGGTGCAATTCAACAGGAAATGTATGTTAGTTGATCTGACACATTATGCCAACCTTTATGCATGTACAGCAGTGTGGAGGACTGAAATGTCATGTTGATGAAATGTCATGTCGAGGAATAAAATGTGGACTCAAAAAAAAATGTTGTAATTGCTGCTGTTAATGATAAATTAATTTACTCTCATCTCCATTTTACAATATACAGTATGAATGAATACATAGCCATATATGGTGCATCCATATGGCTATATAATGTAAAATATAATGAATGTCATGCAAAATTTGATTTGGACTATTGTTAATCAACCTCTCTGTAATCCTATGCATGAGCTTGCTTAACTCATAAAAAATTACTTTGTTTCAATAAACATACATGCAATAATGTAATACAGTTTTGTTTGTATATCAATGTATTTTAATATATGAATCAATGGATAGCAATAGGTTGTCCGTCCATATATTGCTATATATTTTCAAATATATGAGGAAGTTTCTGATACATTCTGAAATATATTTTCTAATGTATTGCAATATAAATTCTAGTATATTGCAATACATTTTTGTTACAAAACAAACGGCAAAAGAGATGACAGAACAAATAATGAGGATTTACATGGATAAATACTAATGACAATTAGACACATAAGGGACAGGTGTGCAGGGGCAGGAAGGAATAGACAAGGGCGGGGCAGACATGTGGACACAAAACCACTATCAGAACGTTTCTCAATGAAAAATCATAGGTGGATAAAATCATCCACGACAATCTGAGATCCTGTTCGTGCCCTACAACATGGGGCTCACCACCAGGAGCATGGCATGAATACAAGGCTGCATACTATAGTGTGTGCAGAGTGATAAAAGAGGTAAAGTGGCAGTACACCACAGTGGTTCTAGCATCCTGTGGCAAGAGCTACGAACTATAACAGACTATAAAACACTATCCTTCAGAATAGTGAATGTGCTTGTTTCTCTAAGGAGATGAGCTAAACACCTTCTAGCCTCACTTTGAAGCTGCAGCTATCAGCACTAATGGCGTAAGCAGTGCTAATAGCACTATAAACAGCCTACATGCAGAGCGTGCTGGAGCAGAAAACACATTCATCATCTTGGAACATGGAGCATGATGTGAGGAAGGTGTTCAGGAGAGTAAATAACAGGAAGGCAGCAGGATTTCAGGGCATCCTGAGACGGCTCCAGAGGGCCTGTACTGACCAGCTAGCACCAGTGTTCACTGAGATATTCAATCTTTCCTTAGAACAGTCTACAATCCACACATGCTTTAAAAAGTCTACCATAGTTCCTATGCCAAAGAATCCCCAGCCTGCCTGCCTCAATTACAATCGCTGTTTATTCCTGACCACTGTAGTGATGAAGTGCTTTGAAAGACTTGTCAGAGACATCACTTCTTCACTACCCAACACACTAGACCCACTACAGTTAGCATACCATCCCAACTGCTTTACTGAGGAAACCGCAACTTTAGCCCTTAGTCACCTGGACAGCATGAAGGGGAATTATATTAAAATTATGTTTGTAACCTACAGTTCAGCATTGAAAACCAAAATTCCCTATATACCCATCTATAAGGGGACTGGGACTTAGCCAAAGCATATGTGGAAGGATCTCCAACTTACTGACAAACAGACCACAAACAGAACGGGTGGGCAAACATGTCTCATCCACCTTCATGCTCAGCACTGGAGCCCTCCAGTGTTCTGAACCCCCTTCTGTAGTTACTGTACACATACGACTGCATGGCCACTTCCGACTCCACCATTATCAGGTTTGCTGACAACACAGTTGTGGTGGGCCTGATCTCTTACAAGATCTACGTAGAGGAGATTAAAAAAACCTGGAAATTTGATGTGCATTTGTTACCTCTAGGTTAGATCATTATACTATAATCTATATACAGCAAGCTGTGCTGGACCAAGGCTAGGAAGATAGTCAAGTCAAGTCAAGTCAAAAAGCTTTTATTGTCATTTCAGTCATATATAGCTGTTGCAGTACATAGTGAAATGAGACAACATTTCTCCAGGATTGTGGTGCTACATAAAACAAAGACAGAGCTAAGGACTTAATAAGTTAGTCCTACTGTAGATACATAAAGTGCAACTGTGTAACCTGGTGAAAACAGTGCAGGACAAGGCAAACAAGTCAGACAAGACAGTGCAGGACAAAAGACAGTGCAGGACAAAAAGTTACAAGACAATTCAAAAAAATACAAAAATACACAAAAGACAATGCACAAAGGAAAATAAAAAGAAACAGTGCCAACCAGTGTACTGTATGATCAAACAATATTGTTTTTGCAGTAATACTAGAATGAAGAGTTTCTTAGCAGCAGGTCACTGAGATAATGTATAGGACTGTACAAAAACAGCAAATGACAGTATGTGCATAACGACTGAAATGTTGGACAATATGTGCAAAGAGCGAAAAGTGTACAAAACAGCATGTAAACAGTTTGATGGATGTAAGCAGCATGTAAACAGGTTGATGGATGTAAGCAGCATGTAAACAGGTTGATGGATGTAAGCAGCAAGTAAACAGTTTGATGGATGGATATTTGAAGTGTGTGTATTTGGTGTAGGTCAGTGCCATCCATGATGATGATGTACGTGTGTATGTTGTGCACAGTACAGTTCCGTTCAGTTATTGAGAAGTCTGATGGCTTGTGGGAAGAAACTGTTACACAGTCTGGTCGTGAGGGCCCGAATGCTTTGGTACCTTTTTCCAGATGGCAGGAGGGTGAAGAGTGTGTGTGAGGTATGTGTGGGGTGAAGAGTGTGTGTGAGGGGTGTGTGGGGTCATCCACAATGCTGTTGGCTTTGCGGATGCAGCGTGTGGTGTAAGTGTCCATGATAGAGGGAAGGGATGCTCCAATGATCTTCTCTGCTGTCCTCACTATCTGCTGCAGGGTCTTGTGATCCAAGATGGTGCAGTTCCCAAACTAGACAGTGATGCAGCTGCTCAGGATGCTCTCAATGGTCCCTCTGTAGAACATGGTCAGGATGGGGAAGGGAGATGTGCCTTTCTCAGCCTTCGTAGCTACTAAGGTTTCTTGGTGATGGAGCTGGTGTTGAGTGACCTGGTTGAGGTTCTCCGCTAGATGAACACTAAGAAATTTGGTGCTCTTGACGATCTCTACGGATGATCCATCGATGTTCAACGGAGAGTGGTCGTCTGTGCTCTTCTGAAGTCAACAACCATCTCTTTAGTTTTATCAACATTCAGAGACAGGTTGTTGGCTCTATACCAGGCAGTTAGCTGTTGCACCGCCTCTCTGTATGCTGACTCGTCGTTCTTGCTGATGAGTCATCGGCAAACTTGATGATATGGTTCGATCTGTGCATTGCTGCACAATCATGAGTCAGCAAGGTGTCTTACAGACACTCACTGATATGATCACAGAGAGTGAGCAACAACATCCGGAATCTGTACTAATAATTCTCGGGGACTTTAATAAAGGATTCTCTCACGTGAACTGCCAAAATACAGACAGCATGTTACATGTCCCACCAGAGACAGTAACACACTGGATCACTGTGACACAACAATAAAGGATGCATATCACTCTGTCCCATGGGCAGCTCTGGGACTCTCTGATCACTGTTTAGTTAATCTCATACCGACCTACAGGCAGAAACTGAAATCAGCTAAACCTATATTAAGGACTGTGAAAAGATGGACTAAGGAAGCGGAGCAGGATTTACAAGCCTGTTTCTCTCTCACTGATTGGACTATTTTTGAAGCCATGGTTCACTGCAAAACTCAGCCAGCTCCGTCAGAACAAAGTGGATGCTCCCAGAAATGGGGATAGACTACAAGCTACAGATTCACTCACTCACTCACTCACTTTCTACTGCTTATCCGAACTACCTCGGGTCACGGGGTCTCAGTCGTCATCGGGCATCAAGGCAGGATACACCCTGGACGGAGTGCCAACCCATCGCAGGGCACACACACACTCTCATTCACTCACACAATCACACACTACGGACAATTTTCCAGAGATGCCAATCAACCTACCATGCATGTATTTGGACTGGGGGAGGAAACCGGAGTACCCGGAGGAAACCCCCGAGGCACGGGGAGAACATGCAAACTCCACACACATAAGGCGGAGGCAGGAATCGAACCCCCAACCCTGGAGGTGTGAGGCGAACGTGCTAACCACTAAGCCACCGTGCCCCCTATAATAAATATTATTTTTATTTAGTATTGAATGGATTGTTTGCATTAATATTTTTTTGTTTGTGCTACAACTCTGGTAATAAGAATTTAAGAATAATAATAAGCTTTTGGTTGAGCCTTTGCCGCTTTCCGCCGATTAACGTTATAGATAAACGCCTTCAGCTCTGACTGACTCTGTGCTTCTCCGTTCTAATAAAGCAGACAGCTGATGATGCAGTTTTGAAAGACTACAACACACGCGCGTAAAAGCAAAGTAAAAAAAATCGCTCATGGATCAAACTGATAAATAATTTTCTTTCCCATTGATGACATGTCCTGCATTTTAACATAATTTTTATTATTTATTTATGAAAGTAAAAATTATACTTATAGTTTTAGGGTGGCTGAGATCACAGACAGGGGGCTGGAGCCACCCTAAAAAAGGGCTAGAACCTCCCCTGGTATCTACCCATGCACAAAAAACCCTAACCTGCTACTGCAGGAACTATAAAAGAGGATGTTTTCTATACGAACAAGGCGTTATGCATATTGCCAACAATATTACCAGGAATATGAACACATGACTTTGTCCCGGTTCAGATCTAGACCTATTCATAAGTGTGCAACAAGTATCCAGAATGAATTACACCACTATGCTCTATGAGTGGAAAACATGTAAATTCTAGCCAGTTGTGTTTTATTTCACATTGGCAGAATACCCTGTATTACATAGTTTATTGTTTCTGTACTCTCAGTCTCCTTAAACCTTTAGTTCACTGCTTAATTACTGATCAAGGTGAAATAAACTCCAGTCCTTCAAACAGCTGATCCAATTTATGAAGGTTTTTCAGGCACAATTGTACCAGTACTAAATGTTTACAGGCCCTTGAGGAAGCCCTGTTCCAAGGGCGCCATCTCATAGATAACGCTGTCCTCTGACCACAGCTTATTAACACATTGGGGTATACAGAGTCAAGAGTTTAATTGTACTGTAATTATATAGGTGACAAAAAGTGTTTCTAACAGACTCCCCAGAACTGGAAATAAGAAACTCTAACTCAACTGATAAGCTAAATCTGGTGAAACTGAATCTAGAACAGGGAAACTATAACCTGATTGACTCAATTGAATTCGAATAGTTTTAAGACAAGCTTATAAAATTTCAATGTCCTTAAATAACATTTTGGGAAGGACTTTATGTTCCAAAGATAGTTGAATGTCAGTCCCTAGGTGTCAATACTAGGGCCACTGGTCTTATGTATTTACAGTATATTACATCTCTGGAGCCTTTGATTGAGTTTCATGGCTCCATATCACTGCTGCTCTTAAGACACTTCATCATTCAGCAATCATCATTGGGCTTTCAATATAAAGATAACAATCAAAGCCTGTTGCACTTAACACACTTTTCCAGTGTAAATGTAGATTAAAAACTCATCTCTTTAGTCAGACGTACACATAATACATCCCATAATATTGTGCTCTATTACATCAGACCAAATGCACATTATCATCTAGTGCTTGTTAATTATATGAACAGCAGCTACGTTAATTCCTCTCCACTGCTTCTCTCTTTCTACCATCCCGAGGCATCCAGAAATTGTACCAGCTCTGATTGTCTTCTGTGTGATGAAGATTTTGGACCTTCATTGAGATGAGGGCGACTCTGTGAGGATCCTGAGACATCTAGAGATCTACCAGCTCCTGTCGGACTCTACTTCATGAAGTATTCGGACATACTAAGAGGAGATTCCGACTACATGTCGTCTCTGAGGACAGATTGTCAGACTGTATATTTATAATCTCACCCTCCCCAGCACAAGAGTCCTAATAAATTATACACAATATAACATAACGTTATAACTGATTCCCTGTCTCTCCAACAAACAAAACAGCTGTACAAATTTTTGAGGGAGGGATCAACTGTATTACTTCACACAATACTCAGCTACATCAATAGAGATTTTTATTTAACCTGTTTGTGGATTAAGTTCTTTTGGTATGCAAACGTTTATCAAGGACTCAATTCTTCAGAGATTCCATTTAGACCATATATGAGTACAAACAATGACCAAACGCAAAAAAACAACAAACTAACAAACAAAGAAACAAACAAACAAAGATAGTAGAAATTAACAAATAACTGAAAATAAAAAATCACAGCTAGTTTTATCAATGGAAAGAATACTTGTACTTGTGGTAAAGTCCAGACATAATATAGGAAATGTCCCATATGACCTGGCACATCAGGCTCTTCTACAATGATAGCACCTCCACATTATTCCCATAGCATGTGTTGATGTACAAGAAGTGTAGTCCATAAACCAAAATCCTTCTACAAAAGAAAATACATAAAATGGTATGAAAGACAACCTCAAGGAATAACAACCATTGCCTCAAAACTACATTTCACACATACACTTTAGTTATGAAAGGCACAACTATTCAGAATAAATCATTCAATGGTTACAATCAAGCATTTACTTACAATTGAGCAGCAAACAATTAAGTTTCTCCACAATGATGGTCTCTCAGGGCAGAGAAGGAACACAAGGCACACCATGCAATCCTCTCTCTTACTCTATAGTGATGGGCAGTTCGTGAATGAATCGTTCTTTTGAACCGGTTCTTTTTAGTGAACTGGATGAACCAGTTCACCAAATCGGACTGATTTGTTCTAAACAGTTCGCGTCTTGACTCAGCGCTGATTGACAAGTTACTAAAGTTACTCACTTTCGGTCATGCCTGACAGCCCCTTCGACTCTAAATAAACTAATATCCCGGAGTTTATGTAACTCCTGTACACTGAACTGAGACAGGTTGTGCTGAGAGAACTGTGAGCTCGAGCTGTTGATACTGTGCGTGAATCACTGAACTGATACAGCGAATCATCAGTACAGAACTGAGAACTGTTTCGGACGTGTCCGACATACTGAGAACCGATGAGCTGTTGTTACTGCGTATGCGTGAATCAATGAACTGATACAGCAACAAATGTAAATGGTTATGATTTAATGTCTTATCAACGTATGAGTGTTTAACTCAGTTTCATTAGTTTTTGAAACAACTGATGGAGCGTTTTACAATATGTTATATAAGGTCTGCAAGATGTGACATACCATGTAGTATAAGGATTACAAGTTGTGTATGTGACGTCATTAGAATGCGCCAACACGTGAAGTGAAGTAAAGAAAGCACAGAAGAATATGTGTGTGTGAGACTCTTTTATTTAAGGGTGAATATATAATTAATAGAGTGAACTGCGCATAAAACAGAGCGAAAGAAACATTTATGCTTTTTTTTTTGTAGGTTTTTGTAAGTTGATGAAGATTAGTTTATTAACTTTATATCTTTAAGACACATAAAACACCCACGTTGGCACATCAGTGCCTGTACTGGGTGTTTTAGTTGCAAAACTTAAATGTAAGAAACGTATTCAACTAAAGTTATGATTACAAAGAACTTTTCAAATGTGTTAAATTGATTGTATTAATATCTGCCAGCAGCGGCGGGATGAAGGAATTTACATCATTACGTCATTGTGAATTACGTCATTACGTCAGGACGTAAAAGAACTGGTGAACTGGATTATTGAAGTGGTTCATTAAAACGAACTGTCCGAAAGAACCGGTTTGCGGAAAAGAACCGAACTTCCCATCACTATTACTCTACTACTTTCTCACCTTTTATCACACCCAGGGAGCACCTAGAACCCCCTGGTGGTCAGGATGAAAAACTACAACCCTTGGAACCCGGTACAGTTCATGACACTGTTACAACGTGATGACTTCAGAATGAGGTAAATGGATTAAAGTGCAGTGCAGTGTGACAGATAAATACAAAGCCAAAGAGATTCAGGGTAACTCACATCATTATTCTAATATCATGTCACACAAAGCATGGCTGATCTAACTTTTTCTGACTTTTCTGAACTTTCTTTTTGTACATTAGTTTCTAAGTCAAATCTCAACTCCGTATTCTCTGATAAACTTGGAGATGTTTAAATGGTTGATGGTGATGGTCACATAGACAGGCAGTTAAATAAATTACACACAGTCTAAATGCTTGTAATGTCTCAGACACTCCTGAATCATTATAACATGATTTAATAGTAGAAAACATTTTCTTTATTAGTGAGTGATAGGTAAATATATAGATAGCTAATACAGCTATCAACTAAATGGTTGTTTTGCTTATCAGGCTAGCAGACATTTGTTGAGGTAAATCAAGGATACAATTTATTTTTTAAACCACTATTACTTTATTTTTTAATTATTTTTACTTTGTTCTTTCTGTTCATAGGCCTTGTCACTGGGTTTAGGTTGGTATTTCATATTTAATCATTCTCTTGGTAGATTAATTAATACCACACTGAAAATCGAGTGATGAAACAGAGCGTGCCTGCAAGATTATAGATAAACATTAAAAATCTTAAACATTGGACAAAAATGTGCACAGTTTTAATTACAGAACTGACATCACAAGTCTCGAACACTTTTTGTAAGCAATCTACTTTGTCAGGGAGGTTTCACCTGATCTATGTAAGTAAATAAACATAAAATAAGTGATTTTGGCCAAATTAAGCTTTATTTCCTTGAATAAGCTCACTCATGCAACCCAAGGCAATAACACAGAACAGCCAGCAGGTGCCACTATTGGGGAAATATTTTCACTGGCTAAGTGTTTTAGCATCATACAGAGTGTTTACCGATCCAGTACACGTTATCTTCCAGCTAACAGAAACCCTGCCACGTATGAAGTGTAGCTATTCTGGGTTCTTCTGGGTACATTTCATGATGAAGGAGATCAGGGTTTTAGTTGGTGAGTGTAATGTGCTGTGAGATAAGGAAGGAGTCAAAAATCAAAGCAAAATATACACAATGGTATAAACAATGACAACTTAACAAAACATGACAGGAGCTTAAGGCAGACATGAAAACAGCACTGGCTATGTTCAGAAATGCCCTGTACACTAAAAGGAGAAATATGTCACCATGGCAATGGAGTTTATAGTAATAAATTATCCAGACAGCTGATTTTAAATAGACTATAATAGGAAGCTTTGGTGTAGTTATTCTGCTGTCACTAATACTTTCATATAATTAATCTGCATAAAGCGCATCTCCTTTCTTAATCATACCAAGTTTATATTGTATGTCATTAGACCACTTTCATAATATTATTAAAAAAAATTCAGGACTGTTTTAGGGAAAGCAGAGCCCTAAATCTCCACTTGTGTCAGTTTAGATATAGATTTTCCCTTTCCATGTGTAGCAGAAAGACAACCGGGCATTTTACGTAGGTATAATCTTTTTACTTACATTTTTAATCTGGTTTCACCCCTAACACACACTCACCCCAAAAGCCATGACAATAAGCTTGTTGTAAGACACGGTGCATCTCAGTGGAGCTTCCATGCAAAATGTTTAAACAAAACACAGAAGCTAGAATTAACAAATGAAGCATGTAAATAGTCATTTGAAATTCATAGCTTGTTTTTTCTTTCCACCACCATTTTAAAAGTATATTAAGTAAAAACATAGATGAAAAACATACACAATATAAAAGCTCATTTACATTACACGGGTTTGTCATGTGTCTCCTACGTTAATAAAATGATAACTGGTTCATTTCTATTATGTCAAAGTCTAGTCAAGTGCCTCTATTACCAGCTGGGAAACAGTTAAACAAAACAAAATTCCTCCAGGACTGTTGTGCTACATAAAACTGCACAGAACTACACAGGACTACACAGGACTACACAGAACTACACAGGACTACACAGAACTCCACAGGACTACACAGGACTACACAGAACTACACAGGACTACACAGAACTACACAGGACTACACAGGACTACACAGAACTACACAGGACTACACAGGACTACACAGAACTACACAGGACTACACAGGACTACACAGGACTACAAAGGATTATATAAAGTTCATGTGATCAAATTCATTCAATTAAATTTAAATCAAAAGAGAGAAGCAGTGGAGAGGATTAACGTAGCTGCTGTTCATAATATTAACAAGCACTAGATGATAATGTGCATTTGGTCTGATGTAATAGAGCACAATATTATGGGATGTATTATGTGTACATCTGACTAAAGAGATGAGTTTTTAATCTACATTTAAACTGGGAAAGTGTGTCTGAGCCCCGAACACTATCAGGAAGACTATTCCAGAGTTTGGGAGCTAAATAAGAAAATGCTCTACCACCTTTAGTAGACTTAGATATTCTGGGAACTACCAGAAGTCCTGAGTTTTGTGATCTCAGAGAGCGTGAAGGATTGTAACGTGTTAGAAGACTAGTTAGATACATGGGAGCTAAACCATTAAGAGCCTTGTACGTAATAGTGTTAATTTCGTCACCTATTTTTAATTTTGTCTTAGTCTTGTGCCAAATGTCCTTGTTAGTTTTAGTCATATTTAGTCATTCACATATCTTTTTTGTTAGTCTTAGTTTTAGTCGACTAAAAGTCTTGTCATTTTAGTCTAGTTTTAGTCAAAAGAAAACTCAAGGTATCTTAGTCAAGTTTTAGTCGACTAAAAGTCTTTTAATTTTAGTCTAGTTTTAGTTAAAGAATTGTAGCTTGACCACCTCTGGAATCTTTTGTAAGAATAAATACAAATGTGTGTGTAAATATATATATATATATATATATATATATATATATATATATATATATATATATATATATATATATATATATATGGTTTTGCACACACCATTATTGATGATATTTGGAGCAATATTACATGTAATTGTTAAACTTGATTCCCTTACATATACATTTGTTTTTAAGCCTAATTATTCATTATGATTATGATGTGATTGTGACAGGGGGGTGGGAAGAGGTTTCAGGTTGGGGGGTGCTGAGTTTTTTCTGTCACCACTTTTGAATAAGAAACAATATCAAGGCTATAAAACTTGTCAAAACTCCGCGAATCACAAAAGTATCAGTGAGAAGTTGAGAACACACGTTTAAACAGAGCATACACTCGAACTTAACTGCACATCACATTTTTTACATTATTGATACTGCTTTTAATCGTAATGCAAAGACTGGTCATCGGGACATAAGCTGTCATGTACAATAAAAGAGCTGCGCAGTGACAGGGAATGTGACAGAAAACACAAAAAGCCTGACTAGACCGGGGGTGGACTTGTGCTCAGTTGAGTTTTTTTAATTTTAATTATTAATTTTTTTGTGCGGCGTGTGTTTGACGAATTGTTTCTACACACACACTATTTTATTTCTTGATAACAGACCGCTGCAAACTATAACACACCGTTGCCATGAAAAACAGAGCGTTGCCATGGACACACAGGATTCTAACCGTAGAGACGGAGCGCACTATTTTCTTTAGCGGAAGCAATACAATCGTTTTTAAATCAATAAACTCCTTTTTAAATCATCATTTTGTGTTAAATTATCGATTTATTTGTTAGGTAACAATATAATAAGCGGGATCCGCTTCACAGACCTGTAACTTGAACAACAGCGAAGCCGTGAACTCGTGCTGAATATTTTAAAGGCGTAACAGCTGATGAAAAAGCAGAGACAATTGTAGACGAAATTTTATCTTAGTTTTTATTTTATACAAAACATTTTCATCAACAATAATGCATGTTAATTTAGTCTTAGTCACCGTTTTTGGACAGTGGTGCATTCTTGTCATTGTCTCGTCTTAGTCATGAAAAAAGGTTGTTGACGAACATATCTCGTCTCGTCTCGTCTGACGAAATTAACACTAGTACGTAAGTAGCAGCAGTTTGTAATCAATTCTAAACTTAACAGGTAGCCAGTGTAGAGATTGATTCATCCCCAGATCATGACCTTGCTATATCCGTGCATAACGATCTGATCTTCCCTTCAGCCACAGCTCACAACCTTGGGGTAACCCTGGACAATCAACTGTCATTTTCCTCACATGTTGCTAATGTGACTCGCTCATGTCGGTTCCTTCTCTAAAACATTAGAAGGATTTGACCATTTTTGCTCAGGTACTTGTTCAATCTTTTGTCATCTCAAGACTGGACAACTGTACCTCACTGCTGGTAGGTCTACCGATCACCACAATTCATCTTCTGCAAATGAACTAAAATGCAGCTGCACCACTTGTTTTCAACCTGCCTAAGTTCTCGCATACCACCTTCCAGTAGCTTCCAGAAGCTGCACACATTCAACACTGATGCTTGCCTACAAAGCCAAAAAGGGACCATCTCCCTCTTACCACAAAGGCCACATCACTCCTCACACTGCTCCTCGCAAGCTTGAGCTACCAGCACTGCTCGACTGGTCCCACCATCTCTCCGGGTAAGAAGTAAGTATACAACAAGACTCTCCTGTACTGGCACCGAGGTGGTGGAATGAACTTCCTCTAGGGCTCCGGACAGCGGAGTCACTGACTATCTTCAAGCGACAGTTGAAGACCTACTTCTTCATGAAATACTTGAAATAGCAGTTTATCCCCTGTTTTTTATATGTGTGTATTTAAAAAAAACAACAAACAAACAAACAAACAAAAAAACTTTAAACAGTATTTTAGGCCCATGGTATCTTAAGTCTGTAACCTAGTGAACCAGAATTAATATATTCAATAATAGAGATATAAAAGCACTGGATAAGAGAGTCTGCCAAAAGCTGTAAATGTTTTATCCTGATGATTGTCTTTCAATAGTAGATGATGATATGCTTAGATCGAATATTCACATAAGGAGGATTTAATCTTGTGTTTGTTGGTTCTCACAGACAGGAAGACTGGAGCTGACAGGTACATTTTTATTACTCAGTCTTTGACGTGGTATGATGCTCAGAGTTACTGTAGGCAGTACCATACAGACCTGGCCAGTGTGAGAAACACAACAGAAAACTCAATTGTTGTGACATTGTGTTCACTTGAATTGGCCTTGTGAGAGACCCCTGGTATTGGACAGACCAGACCACCAATGTGTCCGTCATTAAGTGGTCATCTGGATCAGTTAATGATTACGTGAAGAATAAAAGTTGTGTCTATTTAAATGGTGGTCTGGCTCAGGCTAATGTAGAACAGTGCTCAAACATACTGCCTTTATTCTGTTACTGTGAGTTTAAATTAAATTCAGTCTCATATTAAACTAATTTAAGTTGATTTCTGAATGTAGTGTTAGTTTACTGTTTGTTTCTGTTTCTGCCTCCAGTATTCCCAACACAGAAGAAGACCATAAGAATGAAGGTGAAGTCCAGTCAGGATGTGAATGATCCTACAATAATGACAGCTATTGAGGAGAAGGTGGGTTTCATCTTCACTCAACGTACAGTCACCTTCTCATTACTGCAGCCAGACATCAAGCTTTCATCACACTGAGACATGAACAGACTGTAGTCTAATCATAATGCATCTTATGTAGCATTCTTACAAATCTCACCATAGATTCTCATCCTGCATCATTCACTAACTAAAGTCATGTTATTTCTCAACAGAAGAACTGCAACAGAAGAAGCAATATTTCCCAACTGTCCCTCAATACCGTCTAGCTGGGAACCAACAGCCCTAATTTCACTCAAAATAAATGAAGTGTCTGATTATAGGCTAGCACTGTCCTCTTCCCCTTCTCCATCAAGTATTCTTATTGCTTTACTGAGCCCTGGTTCTGACCTCAGCCCTGGATATCGGCTGCAAGTATTGGATTTCTTTATGTAAACACATACGTATTTGTGTTCTGCATAATTTACATACTTTTGAAGATGCAGAGATTTGAATTGTCCAGTCAGAGAAGACACACAACAGCAGCAGGGTGTATATTTAAATGGAGTTTTGATCTGGTGTCTTCTGCACTACACTCCAGTCTAGGAATTGGTGACAGTGTAAAAAGAAATACAGTGACTTTATTTATAATCTCAGGTTAAGAATACAGGCTACTTGAAAAAGAACAGCAAATGATAATTTAGCGATACATCGAAAACCCAAACATAACCAGTGTTAAGGGAAGAACTGATTCATTTTAATAGGGACTTGATTGCTTATCGATTGGTTATCTATTATCTGTTTACATTATTTAACTGTTTACATTATTTAACAAGCACTGATAATATTTTTATCTACATTATTAAATATCAAATTGTTTGGTTTAAAATTAATTGTCTGAATTTTGTCTTTGAGATTCTCAATTGTTCCAATGAAATAATTCATGAAGTCATTGCTGCTGCATATTGATGTGTTTTACTAAGGATGATTTAAGGATGGTTTAAGGATCTAAGGATGATTCCTAATTAATTTTGTATTCTTCAGTATTAAATTAAAATCTAAGATTATTTTATGTTTAGTTAGTGTGGGGCTTAAACCCTCTGCATTTGTCTGCTTGTATCGTATTAAAACTGTCAGAAAATGTTGGTGCCTTAGTGATAAAATTCAGACCCAAACGTGAGGATAGCTAAAAACACGATTTATTAAACATTAAAAAAAAACACTAACACACTGGGCAAAACAAAAGAAACCAAAACTCAAAAGACCAAGACGAGCACACAAAGACGAGGATTCTGTGCTGCCCAAGGCGATGCAGCTGGAATTAAGACGGACAGTTAAATACATGAGGTACAGGTGTGCTGAGGCGGGAAGGAATAGACAAGGACGAGGCAGACACGTGGACACAAACAAACAGAAAACACTTATTTTATCTGTGTTTGTGGCTGTTCCTGCCACATGACAAGAATTTTTATACTTTTGAGATATTTTAGGTAAAACACATGGTAAATAAATTACAGCCATAGTTTCCACTCAGTCACCTGTTAAGTTCAAAGCACATTCAACATTTCCCTGTAGTGACGGCCTCAAAACTCAAAAGATCAAAGGAAAGATCAAAAACAAGGAAAGGTTTTAAGGACAGAGGAGTTTACACTTCTTTGTTAACCTATCAAGGCGTGTCATGATGTCATGATGTCATGATCAACCAAAATTAAGTAATTTTAAAAGGCACAGTACCTATTCTTTTCTCAGGAAAAGCATGAACAATCAACATTTTTACAACTTTAGAGAAATAGCACTTTACATGAATTGTATTCAATATATCACACTCATATTTTTTCATCTATTTTTCTTGCTGCACAATTAGACCTAGACAAACTCAATTTCAATCCTCTGTATGTCCTGTACATATTTCAGTATTGACAGTAAAGCTGACTTGGGCCCAAACATACACTGTTAATTGTTCAGAACTGTACAATAACCAGTCCGCCATCATATACCATGTCCAGCCATGCTTCAATTGTAGACATCAAAAATCAGGCACTGTCCTAATAAAGTTATACACAATATAACACAACGTGATGCCTTCAGAATGAGGTAAATGGATTAAAGTGCAGTGCAGTGTGACGGATATACGGTGGCCGAGAAGTGCAAAACAAATGAACAAATCCGAAAACACAACAGACAACCCGGAAACGGTAGTGTATCGTTTTTGAAAGGAAACTTACCGATCATTGGACAAGACACCTGTCACTCAAGATATACAGGTATGGAATCTTATGTGTAATTTGTAAAGTGTAATGTGTGAACTTCATGTATACCTTGAGTGACAGGTGTCTTGTCCAATCACAAACTATACCAACCTCTTCCGGGTTGTCTGAATCGGTGCACGAAACACTAACAAATCTGAAAATATTTAATCTCATTTGATACAACTAAGGGTTAAGGACCTATTAAGTGTTAGAGCATCATACCAACTAACGGATGTTCAGTTATGAGATAAATAATCACAAGAAGTAACAACTAAAGTAAGAACAAAGAAGAAAACTTTTAATAGTGATTTCTGTTGCAACAGATCTCCACTAGCTCTAAAGTTGGAGAAGCCCTGCTAACAAGGCACACAATATTTTATAATACAGCCAAAACAATAATCAGATACATGAATGTAACTCTCTCTTCTGATTAGCTCTCAAAAGTCTCCTTGTTCCAATACAATTGCCAACAGTCAGCAGACAGATGTGTCTAAACCTTATAAACTCGGCTTATGTTGTGATTTGGACAAATTCCTGTTTCTTCTCTTCTGCAGCTACAATTATCTTCTCCTAGACTTGGTCATGAACACAGACTTCTTTTATTCTCTAAAATCACACACACACACACACACACACACACACACAGAAACCCTGCTGTTTATAGCTCTACATGATCGCCTTTCTTAATCATGCCAAGTAGTTATTTTCTAACAGCACTTTCATAATAATAGTAAAGGAGCATTTCTGGATGATTGGCAACCTCATGGGCCCAAAAGTGGCAGGCTGGTCATGCTGGGGTTGAATCCAGATCTCCCAAGCAAGGACCCAGATCTATAACCACTTGAGCTGCTCCTGCCCTATCTGTGTTTTTGTGTCAGTGTAGGTATAGATTTGACATTTTCCTCTCCCATATATATAGCAAAAAGATAAATAGCCATTTTGGTTATAATTTATTTATTTAAATTAAACAAATCCATGTGGTTTCACCCTGAACACACATCATCTCAATCGGTTAACAATCATCGATGGTTGCTTAAGTAACATGACAGTTGATTATAAACTTATTTTATGATTTCTTACAGTGCAAAAGAGAACAAAAATCAAGGCAGCCATGACACGGTGTAAGACACAGTGCATTGCAGTGAAGCGTCAATGCTTAAGCAAAACAACAAAGCTAGTTTTAACAAATGAGGTGTATAAATTTGCATTTGCAAGTCATAGCTAGGTTTTCTTTTTTCCACCACCATTTTAAAGGTGTATTAAATGAAGAAGAGGAGCAGACAAGCAATTACACTGATCTTTCAGGTGTCTCATTTTATATAACTTATATCTGGTTCATATCTATGATGTCAATTCAAGTAGCTTTACTGTCATCTCAAGCTGGTACACAGTGAAAAAAACATTTCTTCTGGACCATTGTCCTACATAAAACTACATAGTGAAGGATAGTGCAGCACTAACCAGTACAAAGTTCAAGTAAAGAAGCTTTAATTGTGTTGTGAGCCAGTGGCATGCACGGGATGTTATCAGACACTGGCATGTACGGGATGGAGTTACAGGTCTCTACCTACGCCCTTATACTGGTTCACTTAATACTGGTTCTCTTAATACTGGTTCTCTTAATACTGGTTCCCTTAATACTGGTTCCCTTAATACTAGTTCTCTTAATACTGGCTCTCTTAATACTGGTTCTCAGCAAATAAATAATAATAAATATAAAGGTACACCACAACCGATTATTAACTTATCATAGACATAGATAATACATAGAGAAGAAGAAATAGGGAAATAAAAGGGAAACGTAAGGTGAATAAACAAAGAAAGATTGATGTAAAAAAAAAGTTGAAAGATTTGAATATGAGTGTTTAGAAGAAGACACCGAGGGATCAGACGCTGTAACTGGACAGCTGGAAGAAGATTAAAAAAGAAAAGAAGATTATAATGCACTGTGTGTTATGTTTTGTTTTCAGATGTTCAAGAAAATTCTGAAATGCTTTTCTTTTCCTTCTAATCATGTATTCTCATGTAATAGAAGCGATTAGATTAATATTGTTTATTTTTACTGTAAACTTAGATAAAAGCTTGAATCACATTGTGTGTGCATTCTATTGTAGACAGCCTTAGTGCATGTTATACTCTGGGTGCATCATGGAACAAACGCAAGTTTACACTTGGAGAGTGTTTCTTGGTTTGTTATAATCTTTGCATCTTAATTACTTTTACTTATTCTAATACTGTTTGATCATTTGAAGGAGTTTTTATTTGTAATTTTCTTTTTATTTTACATATATTACACACATTTATTTGTATTACACTGCTTTTAATAAAAACAAGGCCTCCCATTGTAAAGACAAAAAGTTCTAAGTCTGACTCCTTCATCTAAAGATTCAAACAATCGATTAGATAGGAGAACTTAAGAGGATCCTTTGTTAGAAGACCGAGGGACTAGAAGGACACCTGCGTTCAAAGTAAAAGAAACTCTGATAGTTGATCTTGTGTTTTCAACACTAACCCGTGCTGATGTAGCTGGTCACTGATACTGTGTACGTCTTCAAATTGGTGGAATCTTTGTTGGTTGCAGCCTCACTGACTACGACCACTGATAGTCACAAACTCCATGACCTATGAGAAGGAACTAGAAACAAGCGGAGAGTTCTTGCACCAATCCCTGTCGATGTGAAAACACAAGCCATCGGTGTGAGCCTTAGTGCACAGAGCTGCAATTCTTTTGGCATGAAATGAGGTGAGCCCATCTTTTAGTGACGAAGTGACATGACATACGGCTAAGTACGGTGACCCATACTCAGAATTCGTTCTCTGAATTTAACCCATCCAAAGTGCACACACACACAGCAGTGAACACACACACCGTGAACACACACCCAGAGAAGTGGGCAGCCATTTATGCTGCGGCGCCCGGGGAGCAGTTGGGGGTGTTTGGTGCCTTGCTCAAGGGCACCTCAGTCGTGGTATTGCTGGCCCGAGACTCGAACCCACAACCTTAGGGTTAGGAGTCAGACTCTCTAACCATTAGGCCACGACTTCAAGTGTGGAATAAAGTACAAAAATATTACAATAAAATCATAAATGCTGTAAAATGGGGAGCAAAATGGTTCAGTGGTTAGCATGTTTGGTGGTTTAGTGGTTAGCACAAATGCTACAGAATATAGATGGATGCTGTAAATGTAAACATACCATAAGTATTCATGCTAAAAATTCATAGCATTTGGTTTAAGCAGCAATTCAGGAAAGAAATTTTCAAAATCTAAAAAATTACAAAAGAACTTGAACAGTGTTGGAGTCAGACTAGACTTTTACCAGATTATTATGGACAGTATTATGGAGTCTGAGGGCTTGATAAAAGAAACTTACACAGTCTGATTGTGGAAACCTAAATGGTTTGGTAGCCTTTGTCAGAGTTTGTATGAGAACCCTTTTAAGGGTGTTTTTAAGTGAGACTCAGTCAGAGGAGTAAGATACAAGGTACTTCTTCTTCTTTTGCTGCATTGTGTAATCTGATGTCAGGTGTTACAGAAAAGCCCCAGACATCTTGAGGTATGTGGCTGGATAGATCAGTGACTGAAGGTGATCCTGAAACACCTTAATTCAGCATAGAGCAGATGAGAAAGACTACCCAGGATAATTTTCAGCTTACTTCTCATCCTCACCTCAGTCACTGCCTCCACACTGTCCAGTTCCGTCCCCACCAGAGAGCTGACCTTCCTCATCAGATTGCCCAGTTTGGTGGCAACACCATTCCCAATGCCAACCCAAGCATATCATAGAAAGGAATATAATACTTTATCAAGTAAAAAAGGCTCATTTAAATGTCCCTGAGCCTTTTTTTAATGGACTGATTAACAATTAAAATCGTGATTAAAATCTTGTGGGAAGTCGTGGCCTAATGGTTAGAGAGTTTGACTCCTAACCCTAAGGTTGTGGTTTCGAGTCTCGGGCCGGCCACGACTGAGGAGCCCTTGAGCAAGGCACCGAACCCCCCCAACTGCTCCCCAGGCACCGCAGCATAAATGGCTGCCCACTGCTCCGTGTTCACGGTGTGTGTGTGTTCACTGCTGTGTGTGTTCACTTTGGATGCGTTAAATGCAGAGAACGAATTCTGAGTATGGGTCACCGCACTTAGCTGTGTGTCACGCCACTAATTTGCATAGGCTCTTTGAAGCATAGTTGCTTCATTGCACTGGTCAAGTCTGCTGCAACAAGATAAATTTAGACACAAAGTTATTAATGAAAACCTCTTAATGATGTTTATTTCATGGACAATTGTGCACCTGAACTACCGTAGACTTTCCTTCTGCCTCATGAAAACATGCCAGTATTAAAAGTTCAATGATGGAGACTCGATTTCAAGACCTACCTGTCAACAGAAGCTCAAAGGCATGTAAATATGCACAAGTAGTTTGCTTGTGGAAGAAAAACATCCTGCTCAGTCAGACAGCTCTCAGAAGAACAGTGAGGTGTGTTAGTGCTGCAAGACTGATCATCTACCTCCTTCAGATTTTAGGTAATTTTCAGACACCTACATTAATGCTTTAGTTTTTGCTAAAAACAATGAGAGGAATTGTTTTAAATAGTAAAATATTTGTGATAATTTTATTAGATTTTTTGTGCTTACTGAGAAGAAACCTCAATTTTTTCAATTGTAAAAATTGTACGGTACAGGAAGTTGTCAATGTACAGTACAATCAACACAAAGTCCAAAGGCATGTCAGAGAGTGAATGTTTACCTGAGTTATTTACTGTACTTTGGCAGATAGGATTAGCAGTTAGTCTGATCTTTGTGTTATTGCCCTTACTTTTTTGAGTTCAGCTGTGAAATGGCCACTGGGGAGAAACCTCCAGGGTTGGGGTTTAATTTTAGTCTCTGCCTGTTTGCATTTCTCTTGTCATTAGGTTATGTTGGTCTGACTGGCATTTTTGTGTTGGGTCTGACTATTTGTGATCATTTTTGAATTATATTTTTTGTGCTTACTGAGAAGAAACATCAAATACATTTTTAATAGTGAAAGCGATGTATATTTCATGATTATTATTCAAGATTTCAAGATTCAGATGAAGAGGTTTAATATTGCTTTTGTGTTAGTTGAAATTCTGTTGGTGGCATCTAACCGGTGGAAAGGCAAACCGGTTCTTAGAAGGTTCGCCAGTGGAACCAACTTTGAACCAGCACCAGTGCTAGCTCTGAACCAGCACTCGGTTCTTTCTGGTGGAAAAGGGGCATTAGAGTCTGGTTCCTCTCAAAGTTTCTTCCTTTAACAAAGAGGGTTTTTCATCACCACAGACACCTCAGACTTGCTCATTAGGGATAAATACAAACACATTTATGTATATCTAATATTAATCTTAGGTTTTTGTATTATATTAATCTTCATATTAACTTTTTTGATTATATTTATGCTCTGTAAAGCTGCTTTTGGAAATTGTCCATTGTTAAAATCACTCTACAAATACATTTGAATTTGAAAGAGGTTATAAAATGACAAATAAAAAAAATCAAAACATACATAGACAATAGGTTCTGGTTCAGTGTACAGTACAATCAACACAAAGTCCAAAGGCATGTCAGAGAGTGTATGTTTACCTGAGTTATTTATTGTACTTTAGCAGTTAGGATTAGCAGTTAGTCTGATCTTTGTGTTATTGCCCTTACTTGAGTTTATGCTGTGAAAAGGTCCATAATTTCTAATGGATTCTTTTGTATTTTTTTGAAACTCTGCCAATTAGATGTTAATATCATCTTTTACAGTATATCATAGTGAATCCTCCAGCAACACATAAGCAATGAAGCATCATCTTTTTGTGCTCCTGCTTTTCACAGGTGAGAGAAAATAAGTCACATGATACAAAATACCATCACATGTGTACACAAATTGTAAATAGTCGATAGAGATATGTTACTATAAGTAATATGTTCCATAATTTGTCCTACAGAAGTACAAATGTTAAAAAATCAATCCACACTAAGAGGCTGAAATCACACAAGCTAAACATTAAACTCTTTCTCCATAGGTGTCCTTACCCTTGTCCTGTCTTTCTCTCATAAGTACTATCTGATCCAGCAGAGCAAAACATGGAACGATGCTAAGGCTTTCTGCCGAGCCACATACACTGACCTGGCTATCATCAAAACTAATGAAGAGATGGCCCAACTTCAGAACGTATCACAGACACAACAATTCAAATCCAATGCTTGGATTGGACTGTACACTAACATCAACAAGTGGCAATGGACATTGGACAATGAGCCGCTTGGAAGCTTTACACCTTGGTCTAATGGGGAGCCTAATAACATGCTAGGAAATGAACGTTGTGTCGGTATGGCCGCGAGGGTATGGTATGATGCACCATGTGAATGGCCGATGCCATTTGTGTGCTTTGATGGTGAGGAAGAACATTTTATTTTATATGTACTTTATATGTATTTATAGAATATTACTAATAATAAACTTTATTAATATGAGTATTTTATTTTTGAGTTTAAAATCTCAGCAATTTATATATAAAAGTGTGTCAGGCTTGAAAATTTGTGTGGGGAAGGAGGCCACAGGAGGCAGGCTTTAGATAGAGAAATAATACAGCAGACATGTTTATATTATCCTGATGAATATATTTCAAAAGTAGATGATGATATGCTAAGATCGAATATTCACGTAAGGAGGTTTTAATCTTGTGTTTGTTGGTTCTCACAGACAGGAAGACTGGAGCTGACAGGTACATTTTTATTACTCATTCTAAAACATGGTATGATGCTCAGCGTTACTGTAGTCAGTACCATACAGACCTGGCCAGTGTGAGAAACACAACAGAAGACTTAATTGTTGGGACAATGAAATATTGGACCTGGATTTGGATTGGCCTTGTGAGAGACCCCTGGTATTGGACAGACCAGACCACCAATGTGTCTGTCATTAAGTGGTCATTTGGATCAGTTAATGATTATCTGAAGAATAAAAGTTGTGTCTATTTAAATGGTGGTCTGGCTCAGGCTAATGTAGAACAGTGCTCAAACATACTGCCTTTCTTCTGTTACGGTGAGTTTAAATTAAATTCAGTTTCATATTAAACTAATTTAAGTTGATTTCTGAATGTAGTGTTAGTTTACTGTTTGTTTCTGTTTCTCCCTCCAGTATTCCCAACACAGAAGAAGACCATAAGAATGAAGGTGAAGTCCAGTCAGGATGTGAATGATCCTACAATAATGACAGCTATTGAGGAGAAGGTGGGTTTCATCTTCACTCAACGTACAGTCACCTTCTCATTACTGAAGCCAGACCTCGAGCCTTCATCACACTGAGCCATGAACAGACTGTAGTCTAATCATAATACATCTTATGTAGCATTCTTACAAATCTCACCATAGATTCTCATCCTGCATCATTCACTAACTAAAGTCATGTTCTGTTCTTCAGCTCAAGCAGAAACTGAAGGATTATGGAATGGCTGAGAACTTCACTGTGACATGGAGAAAGCAACCAGATGGAGTGGTGTTTCACAAGGAGGAGGAAAACATTACTGCAGTGACTAACACTAGGGAGACTTGTGATCTCTAAATCTCAAATAGTGTAAATTCTGTAGTGCACTGATTACTTTTAGTTTGCTGACACAGAGTGTGTGTAATATTTTAAAGTTCTTTAATAGAACTTTTACTAGTAAAAGATCCCTGAGTTACCAATTTCTGTGTAAATGTAGTCACAAAAACATTAGATATAAATGTATGCTAAATCTTTGCTTGAATCAGTACGGGCTTTTTTTCATTTCTACTTGTAAAACAGTTAATTTAGATTTGATTTCATTCTGTCTTTTAAATGTTCAATTTATTAACTGTTTCTTCTTTCTTTATAAGACTATATATTTTAATCTGAACTCACTGAATGTCATGCTGTATTATAGTACATATATTCATTGTTCGTAAACCAACAGCCCTCTATATGATCAGGAACATTTATTTAGTTTTAGTATTTGTGGAATGATAAGTTAACTATTGAATATTTTCATTATATCATACTGTTATATATATTATATAAACATTTAGACTTCTTTGAGCAGAATTAAGTCTGTACTGTCAAGGTGTAGAAAAGAAATGAGATTGATGAGATTTCAGATTTTTCTTTAAGCTCTATGCAGAATCTTTTTATTTTAAAGAATTAACAGCAAAAGCTGACAAGTTAATCTGATCAGTTCTTCATCCATATTTTCAGAAAAAAGCAATCAAAATGCACTAAAGTAGTAAAGTCTTTTTAAAGTAGTATAGAGTTTTTTTATCTGTGTGATGTTCTCAGGACACTCAGACACACTTCACATGTTTGTATTTTACACCTTAAAGCTGAAACAGAAAGCTTGTTCCTTAACATGACCTAAGACATGGTAGTACAGCATCCATTCAAAGCACTTACACAAATTACTCATCAGACTCACAGACAATACTCACCACAATGCGGTTTATTATTTGTCTTCTGTTAACTTCTTTTATCTAAATAAAATGACAAGGCTAACAAGATGGCACCGCGGATGGCAGCCTCAGTGCTTAGCTCCTCAGTGTTTACTCTGTTTTTGTTAGTTTTTCCTGCACTTTGTCAAGGAAATCCGGTCAGTTTCACCAGAGATGAACTGCTGAACATTCGGCAGTACACACCACAAGATCTTTTACCGGTTTTTGAGTATTCTGACGTTTTGCTGCATATAGTAGTTGGCGGAGCGGCTGCGCTGTTTAAGCGCTTCAAGAAGCGCAGACGGGGAAAACGCGCCGGCGCGTTAGTGAAACTTAGACAGCGCGGTTTAAGAACACCGCTGCCAAGCATCCACCTGGCGAATCTCCGCTCTCTACCCAACAAAACGGACGAACTCCTTCTGCTCAACGGGAAAAATAAGGACTTTTCGAACTCTGCTGTTCTCTGTTTCACGGAAACCTGGCTGAACGACACCATTCCGGACAGCGCGTTAAGTCTGCCGGGCTTTCAGCTTTTTAGAGCGGACCGTGACGCAGAATCAACGGGGAAATCGCGCGGCGGCGGGACGTGTTTTTACATCAATGAAAGGTGGTGTTCTGATGTAACTGTGTTAAAGAAGATGTGCTGTCCAGATCTGGAAACATTCTTCATTAACTGCAAACCGTTCTATTCGCCGCGGGAGTTTTGCTCGTTCATACTGGTGAATGTTTACATTCCACCGCAAGCGCACGTGAGCTCGGCACTACAGACACTCGCTGATCTGATCACAGAGAGTGAGCAACAACACCCGGACTCTGTACTAATAATTCTTGGAGACTTTAATAAAGCGATTCTCTCACGTGAATTGCCTAAATACAGACAGCATGTTACATGTCCCACCAGAGACAGTAACACACTGGATCACTGCTACACAACAATAAAGGATGCATATCACTCTGTCCCACGGGCAGCTCTGGGACTTTCTGATCACTGCTTAGTTCATCTCATACCGACCTACAGGCAGAAACTAAAAACAGCTAAACCTGTATTAAGGACTGTAAAAAGATGGACTAAGGAAGCAGAGCAGGATTTACAAGCTTGTTTCTCGCTCACTGATTGGACTGTTTTTGAAGATGCTGCCACCGACCTGGATGAGCTCACAGAGACTGTAACATCATATATTAGTTTCTGTGAGGATTTATGTATTCCTACCAGGACTCACTTAACCTACAACAACGATAAACCATGGTTCACTGCAAAACTCAGCCAGCTCCGTCAGGCCAAAGTGGATGCTCACAAGAATGGGGATAGGGTCTTGTACAAACAGGCCAAATACACACTAGAAAGGGAGATCAGAGTAGCAAAGAGAAACTATTCTGAAAAGCTACGGGCTCAGTTTGCCTCTAACGACTCAGCTTCAGTGTGGAAAGGTCTGAAAGCCATCACCAACTATACGACACCATCCCCCAGCACTGTGGTGAATCAACAACTGGCAGACGACCTGAACGAGTTCTACTGTAGGTTTGAAAAAGCCCAATTTTCACCTCCTGTAACCCCTGACTCCAACACACCTAAAATTCAGGTCAGCGAAGATGAGGTGTGTCAGGTCTTTAAGAAGAACAAAAGGAGAAAGGCACCAGGCCCAGACAGTGTTTCACCAGCCTGTCTGAAAACCTTTGCTGATCAACTGGCCCCCATCTTTACTCGGATATTCAACACATCACTGGAGCTGTGTGAAGTACCCTCATGCTTCAAAAGCTCCACCATCATCCCCGTCCCAAAGAAACCCAAAATTACCGGACTAAATGACTACAGACCTGTGGCCCTAACATCTGTGGTCATGAAATCATTTGAAAGACTGGTTCTGGCTTATCTGAAGGACATTACTGGACCCTTACTGGACCCTCTGCAGTTTGCCTACAGGACAAACAGGTCTGTGAATGATGCAGTCAATATGGGACTGCATTATGTTCTGCAGCATTTGGACAGACCAGGGACTTATGTGAGGATCCTGTTTGTGGACTTCAGCTCTGCTTTCAACACCATCATCCCATCACTCCTTCAGCCCAAGTTATCCCAGCTATCCGTGCCCTCCTCTGTCTGTCAGTGGATCACCAGCTTTCTCACAGACAGGCAGCAGCTAGTGCGACTGGGGAAACTCAAATCCAGCACCCGCACCATCAGCACTGGCGCCCCCCAGGGCTGTGTTCTCTCCCCACTGCTCTTCTCTCTGTACACGAATGACTGCACCTCTCATGACCCCTCTGTCAAGCTCCTGAAGTTCGCAGACGACACCACACTGATCGGCCTCATCCAGAACGGTGACGAGTCTGCTTACAGACTGGAGGTGGAACGGCTGTCTGTCTGGTGCAGCCTTAACAACCTGGAGCTGAACACGCTCAAGACAGTGGAGATGATCGTGGACTTCAGGAGAAACACCCCTGCTCTCCCCCCACTCACCATCATGGACAGCATTGTGACAGCAGTGGAGTCATTCAGATTCCTGGGAACCACAATCTCCCAGGACCTGAAGTGGGACATTCACATTAACTCCATTGTGAAAAAGGCTCAGCAGAGGTTGTACTTCCTTCGCCAGCTGAAGAAGTTCAACCTGCCACAGGATCTGCTGAAACAGTTCTACACTGCAATAATTGAATCCATCCTCTGCACTTCAGTGACTGTTTGGTTTAGCTCAGCCACCCAATCCGACCTCAGGAGACTACAGAGGGTAGTTCGGACTGCTGAGCGAATCATTGGCACAACTCTCCCTACACTCCAAGACCTGTACTTCTCCAGAGTGAGCAAAAGGGCAAAGAAAATCACTCTGGACCCCTCACATCCAGGGCACTTACTATTTGAACTGTTGCCATCTGGCCGACGCTACAGAGCCCTGTGTACCAAAACGACCAGATATAGGAACAGTTTCTTCCCTCAGGCAATACATCTGATGAACACTTAACATACATCTGAGGGACACCTAACATACACAGAACAATACCTATTCTTACATTGTCTGCAAGTACGCATTTATATTTTATTTTGCACATCTATATTTGAATTTGCACATCTTTACTTTAATTTGCACACTTATATTACAATTTGCACATACAACTGTCTATTATTTATATGTTCATGTCTTACCATTGCTACATGTTTACACTGTGGAGCTCCTGTACTAGAAAAAAATCCTTGTATGTGGAAACATACTTGGCAATAAAGGCAGACAGGAGACCGGAACATCCACAACATACATACAAGCACAATGCTATACAAAGTGCAATAACGATCAACAGGGAAGTGAACAAACAGGGTATAAATAACAGACAAGAACCAATCACAGAGCAGAACTAATTAGAGACAAAGAGAACACACCTGAAGGAGAGAAGGAGTACAATTAATGTCCATGGAAACCAAAGAGTGTGCGGAGCAAACAATTAACCACAGGAAAAGACAGCAGACAGAAACAGGACAGAAACACAGACAGACTCATTACAGAGCCCCCTCCCTAGGAGTGGATTCCAGACACTCCAATGCAGAACCGGAGGGTGGTGGAGCGGAGGCGGAACAGGGGGCGGGAAGGCGGGCCAGGTCCATGTGGCGGCAGAGGGCAGGGCAGAGCCGGCAGAGCAGGAGGCCAGGGCGGAGCCGGCAGAGCCAGTGACCAGAGCAGGACTGGAGACCAGGGTGGTGCCGCAGGCAGAGCCAGCGACCAGAGCAGGGCTGGAGGCCAGGGTGGTGCCGCAGGCAGAGCCAGCGACCAGAGCAGGACTGGAGGCCAGGGTGGTGCCGCAGGCAGAACCAGAGACCATAACGGCGTTGGCGGCCAGGGTGGTGCCGCAGGCAGAGCCAGCGACCAGAGCAGGATGGGAGACCAGGGTGGTGCCACAGGCAGAGCCAGAGACCATAACGGCGTTGGCGGCCAGGGTGGTGCTGGAGGCGCTTTGAACCTATAAAGATGGACAGGAGAGGGAGAGACTGACAGACAGGGAGACAAAACTGGGGACTGATAGAGCAGATAGGCAGAGCCATTCGGTATCAAGCCCTTCGGTATCAAGCCCTTCAGGCAGGACAGAGAGTTTACGGGGTTTGGGCGCAACCATACTCGCTGGTTCCGTCGACCCGGTCGGTTCTATCCTGCGCACGGTTAGGGAGGATCCGCCCAGGAGCAACGCTACGTTGGCCAGGTCCGTGAAAGGCCCTACCTCTCGGCCCAATGGCACTAGGTAGCGCAGCCCGTCCTCCAGTCCATGCCGGAACAGGTCCTTAAGGGTCCTCTCCCCAAAATCCACCTGATTGCACAGGTCCAGGAACACCTCTACATATTCCTCCAGTGGGGAATCCCCCTGACATAAACAGAACAAAATCTCTGCTGGATCCATGTGGTTGGTCGTTCTGTTGTGATGTGGGACAAAGGCGAGTGAGGATCCAAATGCAGTATTTTAGACTTTTACTAAACCAAGACAAGAAACAGACAAAACAAACAGGCAGGCAAACCAGAGCATAATACAGAGCAGACAAACCAGAGCCGAATACAGGGCAGACAAACCAGAACAGAATACAGAGCAGACAGGAGACCGGAACATCCACAACATACATACAAGCACAATGCTATACAAAGTGCAATAATGACCAACAACAGGGAAGTGAACAAACAGGGTATAAATAACAGACAAGAACCAATCACAGAGCAGAACTAATTAGAGACAAAGACAACACACCTGAAGGAGAGAAGGAGTACAATTAATGTCCATGGAAACCAAAGAGCAAAGAGCAAACAATTAACCACAGGAAAAGACATCAGACAGAAACAGGACAGAAACACAGACAGACTCATTACAACTGCTGTATGAGAACGAGAGACACATTATTTACTCTAAGGCCATTTAAAGAGAATATTGTCGTGATCACTGAAGTCTCAGCTCCAAGAGCACCTTTAAATATATAATAAAATAGCTTAAATATAATAAAAATAGCAATACACTAATAATAATAAAATAAAATAGTGTATATTCTGATGTTGATTATTGCGCTCTTATACGTTACATTATGACATGAGCCAAACTACCTTTTGTTATTATTGAAGGTATTATGGTACATTTAGGTGTGATGTCATTACGTTCTACGTAAGAAAACAAGCAAAGCGTTACACGCCTCATTATCAACAACTTTAAGACGTTTTATTTAGAAACTGGAACAAGCATCGGCTCACTACATCCGATATTAACACTATTAACTTCCAAAATAGAGTGCATTGTGACCTGAACAGAACTGAGCATATGAACAGAATACAAACTTATGGGCCCTGGATTGAAAACAAGTGAGTGTTCTGAGTAACATTTATGTTACGTACTACTCGTTATTGAATAAATCTATTGGTCTAGCTTAGCAATAGAAGTATAGTTACTAGCAAAATTGCCGGGTTAACAAAATGGCAAGCAGAGAATGGCACAACAAAGAGGAACGGCAGTGATTTATCTCCTAGACAGCACTGGACGAGCCCAGAGCACAGCTATTGGACGCACTGTACAAGCCTTCATACCCACATAACATTTTCTCAGTGGCAAGGGCAGTAAATGGAGGAGCAACAATCACTTTCAAAGGAGGGAACAGTCACATGGTTACCAAAAGGGGTAGCAGGTTTGGTGGAAATTTGTATTATCTACCAACTGTTGAAGAGAATGTTGACCAGTGTAAAGTGTGTCATGACTTACAAACCTGGCATGGAATTTTGGGTCATTGTAACAATGAAGATGTAAAGAATTTACAAGGTGTAGTGAGAGGTATAGAGATAAATGAAAGCACAGTCAAACCAAGTCATATGAAGTGTGTACACAGGGAAAATTCACTCAGACAAGAAATAGTCTTTCACAGATGACTACTCACTTACTGTGCTAGTGTATTTTCTGAAGACTAAGAGTGACCCTGTAAAAGCCACAGAAAAGTTCCTAGAAGACATAGCACCTTATGGATAGGTCAAGTGCCTTCTTTCAGATATTGGTACTGAATTTATGAGTCGAGACTTTCAGGCACTGTTACAAAAAATAGGATTAGACACAAAACATCTGCACCTTATTTACCCCACCAAAACAGCACAGCAAAGAGAGGTTGGAGAACACTCTATGAAATGAGCATGTGCTTACTGATAGAAAGCAAATTACCAGATGAGTTATGGAACTACACTATGCAGACATCAGCTTATGTGAGAAACAGGTGCAACAGTAGGTGCACATATGAGTTGTTAACAGGAAAGAAGCCATACATTTCGAAAATGCAGATATTTGGATCAATATGTTTTGCTTATAAACAAGAGAATAGCAAATTAAACTCTAGATTGTAAGTTACAACATACATACCAGGGTTTGCGAATGCACCAGGGGAAAGCAAAATGCTGTAACAACACCCAGGTGCAAGCTTGCACTGCAACAGCAGGTCCGACAAGGCGGAACTGTAGTCAGGTTGAGCACCACAGTGCTACTGAGCCCAACATTGCACCAAATGGAAAAGAGCAAGAGCAGCCCCTACATGAGGACTCGTGTCAATTCCTAACCCCAAAGCTAGTTCTTTCCAATGCAACAGTGTGCAGGGAATCTGCAAGCCCCACAGCTGAGATGCAAAGCCGGAAACCGAAGATTACATGGCCGAAAGCTAATGAGAAGAATGAATGGAGAAGCTTCGATCAGAGCCTACAAACAGTTCTTCAGAGCTCCATGAGAGGCAGCATAATCACCTTGTAAAACATCACCTGAGTCATCATCTACAGTGAAGGCAGCAAAAGATTTGGAGAGCTTCAGCAGAGAAAGGCCAGTCCTAAACAGAGTGGGAGACGGCAGAAGGAGATAGTAAAAGAGCTAGTAAAGGAACATCGCTGCCTCCGAAAGTTGTGGAGGAAAGTCAAAGACCATGAAAAGGAGGGTTTAAAAGAACCTGTGGAACCAGATTAGAGATAAAAAGCAAGGTCGAGCTTCTACCAGGATCCTTTTAAGTATGCCCGCAGCCTATTGGAAGAGAAAAAAAATGGGACTCTGTATATTAACAATCAGAAGCTGGAAAACCACATCAAAACCCAGAGTAGAGACAGCCTCCGAGAAAGTCCTCTCGGTTCACCAGGGTACATCCCTCAGCCACCAGAGCCAACCTCACAGTTTGATACCACCCCTCCAAAATGGTCTGAGGTCAAACAAGTTGTACAGCATGCAAGAAGCACATCAGCAGCCGGACCAAATGGCGTTCCTTACAAAGTCTACAAGAACTGTCCCACACTCCTGAAACTGCTGTGAAGGCTGATGTATGTTGCCTGGAAAACCAAAGCCATTCCTACAGCATGGTGTAAGGCAGTCACTGTATTCAGCCCAAAAGAGAAAGACTCCTGCAACATCAGCCAATTCAGAGGCATTGCGCTTCTGAATGTGGAACGGAAGCGCATCATCATTTCTCAGTGATGGCAACATGATCAGTTACCTCCTAGCAAATAAATATATTGACACCAGTTGCCATAAGGCAGGCGTCCCAGGATTTCCAGGCTGTGTTAAGCATTCTGTGATGATTTGGGAGCAGATTCAGATGGCCAAGTGTAATAAATCAGATCTCCATGTAGTGTGGTTAGATCTCGAAAACGCATATGGGTCTGTCCCCCATTAGTTCATCAGGTATGCCCTCAACTTCTTCCATATCCCACCATGTATTCAGAGTATCATAACTACCTTTTTTGACAATCTCCAAGTCTGCTACACAACCTCCAAATTTATTACTGGGTGGCATCAAGTGGAGAAAGGAATAGCCATGGGATGCTTCATCTCTCCCATACTCTTCACAACAGCTTTCGAGGTCATTCTTATCGGAGGAAGACAGACAGTCCGAGGAGTCAGGTCCCCATCAGGTCAGCAACTCCCTGTGCTATGGAGCTACATGGATGACATCACCACTCTCCTTCACATGGTGGCATGCACCAACAGGCTGCTGAAAAGGCTCGAAGACTTGTTCTCATGGATGAAGATTAAACCATCTGGAAAGGAGCCAGGAAAGATAACATCTCCTTCTCAGTGAGTGGTGAGAAGATTCCATGCTTGATAGACCAATCAATGAAAACACATGGTTTCCGCTGTAATCACACAAATAACTGGTGGCTTCAAAATGATAGACGAAAGCCCGCTACCAGGTAAATTCAAGGTAAGGTGCTACCAGTTCACCTTATACTATCACTTGCTGTGGCCCTTGAAGTTATGCGAGATCACCTCATCGAAAGTCCTGAAGATGGACACAAAAGCAAATAATTACATCTGGAAGCGTCTTTTCCGATGCCTGTCCACTTCAGCTCTGTTTGGGAAGAACATCTTGAGGCTTCCCGAAGAAAACCATCAGCTTGGGTTATAAACTGGAAAAGCTGCTGCTGCTCTTCTAACTGAAAGACTCTCCCGACCCAGTAGTACAAAATGCTAATGCCCAAGTTCGTAACGGAAGAAAATGGGATGCGCAGGAAGCAGTGAATCAGTTTATAACTCGTCTGAAACACCAAGAAGTAGTGGGATTGACACAGCATGGCAGCACAGGCTTCGGATGGACAACATCAACCAGTACCAGTGGACAGCATATACCTTTCCAGTGGAGGTTGGTTGCAGGGGCTTCACCGGAACCTCCACGCAGCATTTCTGTAAGACTTTTGCCATCAGAGGTGGCAAGCTGCAGAAGGCCCTGAAGGCTTGGGGGAGAGACGCATCCTAGGGCAGCTGCAGGGGGTGGCAGGGAGACGTCCCTGCCGCTGCTCCACCACCTAGAGATGTTCCGGGATTAAAGGAGCAAAACATCAGCTCATTACAGGAATTTGAGACTGAGGATATGGAGGACAAACAGAAAACATGCATAGACTTGCTTTTATAAAGCAGTATGTGATATATATACACCTCAATCCTACCGGGATGCCATAACATCAACCAAATCTAGACAATGAAAAAATGCCATGGACAAAGAAATGCAATCACTTGAGGAGAATAAGACCTTCACACTCATCTGGTTGCCACCAGGCAAACAGCCAGTTTCGGAAGACGTGTCTACACCCATAAAACAAACATTGATGGATCTGAAAAGTATAAGACATTGTCACCCACAGCTGATATGACAAGTGTGAGAGTGGTCATGCAAAAGGGAACACAGGAAAACCCTCTAAATGTTCCACATATATTTCACACTCAATTAGTGTGAAATTTATATGGAACATTTAGAGGGTTATGAGCAAAGGCCAGAGACAGGAGAAAAGTTGGTATGCAGGTTTGAGAAATCTCTCTATGGTCTGTGATATGAACTCAACACCTGAGATTATAAATAAGGTATAAGTATTGCTATTCACTGTTACCATCCCGTTCCTAGATTGGAGTGTGGTGCAAAAGACACCAGATCAAAACTCCATTTAAATATACACCCTGCTGCTGTTGTGAGTCTTCTCTGAGTGGACACTTCTCTGAGTGGACACTGAGTGGATATTATTGCATTTAACGAGGCCTCGTTGTATTTATTCTTACAATAGATTCCAGATGTGGTCAAGCTACAATTTTTTGACTAAAACTAGACTAAAATTAAAAGACCTTTAGTCGATTAAAACTTGACTAAGATACCTTGAGTTTTCTTTTGACTAAATTTAGACTAAAATGACGGGACTTTTAGTCGACTAAAATTGACTTAAAAAAAAAATGTGAATGACTAAATATGACTAAAACTAACAAGGACATTTGGCACAAGACTAAGACTAAGACTAAATTAAAAATAGGTGATGAAATTAACACTACCATACGGCGAGAGTTTGGAAAATGACGCTTCTTTGTTTTCATAGAGATGTGGCTCAACGACTGAGTTCCAGACAAAGCTATTCAGCTAGACTGGCTTACCTTGTTTCGTGCCACCAGAAATGCAGCTCTGTGCGGTAAGGCTTGCGGTGGTATAATGTGTTTTTTACATTAACACAGAATGGTACAAGAACTAGTTGTTTCTAGTTACTGATCATTGTTAGTGGAGTTTGTGATGCAGGCCATTTTAATTACCACAGGAATTCACCACGGTTTTCATTGTCCGAGTGTACATTCCCCCAGTACGAATTCTAAAGAGGCTCTCTGTGAGCTCTATGGGGCTATTAGAGATTTGCAGAATGCTTACTCCGACAGAATGTTTATTATCGCCAGAGATTTAAATCATGTAAATTTCAAAACAGTACTCCTAAATTCCATCAGTATGTGGACGTGGATTTCTTATTCAGTCTTGAATATGTTTTGCAGCTGAAGAGGAACTTCCTTATTTCAAAACCCCGACCATTTAACCACCGTGTGTGATACACCTGTGGCATTATAAGACTGACATGACACTACAATCCATACAGGTGAATCAGAGACACCTGAGTACCTGAGAGACACCTGAGTCAACAGGTCATGGTGACATATTGAGTAGGGAATGCTGTTATTACAAACGTAAAATTTGTTAGCCTACGTAAGCTATAGTCAGGTTCATAGATACTGCATGTGGAATCTGACAATTTTTTTTAGACTATTTTAACAATCTACCACAGTATATTGGAGTGTAAATTTAATAATGAATATGAGCCCAAAGTGCAGACTGGGGTGTTTATAATCAAAACCAAGTTTAGAAAACCATAGTGTAGAAATTATTGCACCTTTTAAGTTCATGGCCATGGCATTGGAAAAAGTTCATTTTGTTCTCCATACTCTCTTGTTCTCTCTTCCCATCTTTCTGGTGCAAGTTGTCTTATCTGTCCATTGAATGTTGTTTCAGAAATTTACAGGCTTTTTAAGAGGTTTTTGGCAATGGTTAAACTTTTCATTCTATTTTTGAGGGTTAGCAATGGTTTACATTTTGTGGTTAACCCTCCTTGTTGACTCTGATGAATGCTCCTCTTGATTGTTGATAACTACACCATGGAGGATGTGTCAGTTGCCAAATTACTTTTGTTCCCTTAAAAGAGAGGGTCCAGAAAAAAATAAAAAATGTTTTACCCAATTTGGATGTCAATACACTTAAATTAAAGCTAATAGTACTTTGTGATTGTTTTTACTTGTTACACAATTTTTAATTACAAAATTATGTTTGGATTTACATTATGTTATTTATAGCTTATCAGTTCCCACCAATCACCCAGTAGCAATAATTAAACTGTCTTGACAAACTTTGTTGCTAATTCAAAAATTAATGCAATAAAATGCTTTAAATGAGATAAACAATACATTTTTTCTTGTATGTTTTCTTAGAATCTGGTTTGGTCTGGTTTGTACCAAAAGTGGGCAGGAACAAAAAAGGTATAAAAAGGTGCTGCAGCATTTAATCCTGTCAGATGAGAGCAAATACCTACACACGCAAACATCACCAGACCAAAGAAGCAGCAAGATGGCCTTCAAAGTTGCAGCTCTTCTGTCTATTTTCATGCTCACTTACCTTTTGGCTCCCCTGGTTATAACTTCAGGTGAGAAATCAAATATTAAAGGCATCTTATGTATTAGTATATTTTTTTATATTAGTATATTGATATTTTTTTCATTAAACAGTACAGATCTCTATAGACATAACAAGGACAGACTATGATACATCACTATCTCTGTAGTAGTAATTTGTATTAAAGTGAAAATGTTAAATTCATATGCAACAAAGTAGGTTTTCTTTCCAAATGAATTGTTTCCTTCTGAAGCAGGATAAATGTAAAATGGATTGATTCTAACATCACTTCCTGCAGAGTCATCATATCCTATTTCACTACTTGTATACAACTCGCTCACTAACGAGAACAATTTGACTTTCACCACTAACATTGCATACAGAGGGATCTTACTTGGTGCTATGAGGAACATCCAAACAGCCAATAACAATTTCAGGTAAGTTCAACAGTGTACAACAGTGTTAGGCAGTTTTATCTGCAAATACCTGGTGTGGCTCTGAATTTTCAAATCTCCTGCTTGGCTGAAACAAAAACTTCAGTCATAGACCTTATAGTGAAGGTTTATAATAAATAAAAGTTTATAAAGTTTATAATTGCTAATATCAGACATACTGTATCAGAGATACAGGATTAATCTTTGTCGAATCAGATGTTTTAATCGGTTCCAAAATTCTAAGTAATTTTTATTGCCCTCTTTTCCTCTATTTACTTCACTATGAATTCAATATTGATATTTCTGATTAGATTCACCACTAAAGAGGATCCAAACTATGGCCCATTCCTTGTAAGTGTAAACGGACTGGCAGGGGACAATGAAAAATATACGTACTGGCAGCTGCTTATCCAACCTCAGAATGGCACCATAATCATTGCTGATGTGGGTCAGTATATCTGTATTATATCATTTCTTTGAGATTAAAATACAAAGTGTATATATGTTAAATGTAAACATATAATAAAATACTTTACCCTTTTCAGGTGTCGGCTGTTACATACCAAACCCGAATGATACAGTTATCCTCAAATTCACTGAATGGTAATCCAAAGTAGTGATGCTCTAATCAGCCTGGGACTTTTGTACTCACTAGAAAAAGCATGATACATTGTGGTAAATTCACATAAATGAAAAAAAAGATCTGTGTGATTCCTCTTTAAAAAAACAGGATCCTGTTAAAATTGTGCAACGAAACTGTATTACATTATTGCATGTATGTTTATTGAAACAAAGTAAATTTTTTATAAGTTAAGCAAGCTCATGCATAGGATTACAGAGAGGTTGATTAACAATAGTCCAAATCAAGTTTTGCATGACATTCATTATATTTTACATTATATAGCCATATAGATGTACCATTTTTGGCTATGTATTCATTCATACTGTATATTGTAAAATGGAGATGAGAGTATTATAAATTAATTTATCATTAACAGCAGCAATTACAACTTTTTTTTTTGAGTCCACATTTTATTCCTCCACATGACATTTCATCATCAACATGACATTTCAGTCCTCCACACTGCAACGTGGAGGTATACTGTACATGCATAAAGGTTGGCATAATGTGGCAGATCAACTAACATACATTTCCTGTTGAATCTCATCGAAAACCTTTTTCGGCCCTGTAATACTCTTTTCAAGCCAACTACATTTTCTAAATTTAGCACTGAACTGTGTGATTTGTCATACTGTCTTCCAACAACAAAACATTTTCTGTCATCAAGTCTCTCTACCACAATGTAATAATACACAGTGAATACGTGTCCATTATCCAACAAAACAGTGAAGCTGTTCCTTTTCATTAGTCTGCATGCGCAGATGATAATCCTGTTTACGACACTGCACAATCAAACTCTTGCGCACCTTTGCACCGCGCGAACCTATTGCGCATGCGCATAACCGATCGTGCCGGCAGCACGGGACACAAGCCGCCCACCGCTACTCTGAGTCTGTGCGCATGTGCCTCAGCGGTGAGAGGAGAAAAGAAAGTTTGCGCTAGTGAGCTGGTCAAAGGGGAAGGATAAAGATGCTCTCAGTATAGTCCCCGTAAATTGGATCGCAGACTTCGCTCCTGAAAACTCTAAAAATTAGTATCTTATCGAGTGCAGCAACATCAGTGGCAAGAGGCCTACTAATGGGTGGACGGTTGAAACAGCACACATTTTGCAGTTGGCAGGCAAGTACAGTGCTTTTTTTATATATATATTTTTTACTTGGTTAGTCATGGTTAGACATTATTGATACCAATTATCCTGTTGAGGTTTTTGCATTATTGGCCAAGTAATGTTCGCTGTAGGCTATTAGCTTCGGGACAGTGATGAGCTAGCTAATGGCCGTCACGACGCATCATTTGAACTTTTAGCTAGCTTATGGGCCGTTAGTTACATGAGTATGAATTTTTATTTAGAAGTAAAACATTAATTAAACACTTACTTTAAAAGTCCTAAATTGAAGATTGTCAGCTAAGATTTGGGTTAATAATAATACTTAACTGTCAACATTGTCATCCAATAACATTGCACAGTGAAAATCAGATAAGCGGCTATAAATGGCAGCAAAATTTAACGTGTTAAAATGAACAGACTAAACTTATAAAAAAGTATGGGGAAAACAATACAAAAAACTGTAAAAACAGCACAAAATTTGACAGTAAAATACAGTATTTGATAACATAAGCCATTAGGCATTAAATTCTGTCTTGCTACTATTTCTTACTAACAGAAAAGGAGTCTACACTTATGACTGCTGAGCAGAAACTCTTGCAAGAGGACCTACCAAAAAGCAAGAAGAGAAAGAGGGTACCCAACAAACTTTACCTTGACACACAGGAGGTAGAAAAAGTTGCAAAAAAGGTAATAGGGTTCTTTTCATGAGAGCTATTTTGATAATAAGAGCTATTTTGATAATATATTTTTACATTTCTGTTTGTATATATTTGTACATTTCTGACAGTGGTTAGTACTGTCGCCTAACAGCAAGAGTCCAGCAAGCAATTTTGCGTTTAAAAGACGCAGCGTACATTATGGAATCATCTCGCAAGTTATTTTGGCAGAAGCGACATGTAACCAAATTCAAGGTTATTTTGCCTAGAACTGTTAATCATTGCCGGACTATATTGGGTCTATAGTTAACCTAGACAGTGAAATGACGGCTATTGCTTGCTGTGAGGGTTCTGGGTTCAAACCTGCTGGCTGGCTGGGGCCTTTCTGTGTGGACTTTACTCTGGTTTCATCCCACAGGCGAAAGGTTGCATGCATGTTAGGTTAATTGGTGACTCTAAATTGCCCATACGTGTTTGTGTGTCTGTATTTGTTAGCACTGCTGGGTTGTACAAGAACGTTCCTGGCAACTTAAAAAATAAAAATAAATAAAAAAAATAAAAAAAGGAACTATGGTACTACAGCTATAAATTTAAACAGAGCCTAGCCATGGAACCTATTAAACTTAATGATTCATTTTAATCAGATTTTGGTTTAATTTTCCTAACGTTTGTGTGTATTGTTTCATACATAATTGATTTTATCATTTTTACCCATTAGAAAAACTACAGACTCATAGCTGCAAGACAGTCTGAATTAGAGGTTCTTCCCCAAGACGAACCTAACCTCAGCCCAGTGGGGACTGCTTTAGAGGCACTTGAGGAGGAGATCAGGGCCCTCAGGGAAGAGAATAAAAGGGAACTATCTCTTGTAGATTAAAATAATGATTCTTTCAGATTGAATAAATCACGTCTCCTTATTATTGGTGTTATTGTTAGAGATGTATCTGTGACTACATTTTTAGGGGATATCTACTGATGTAGTATAGGGTTTCCTGTAGGAAAAATTTAGCCTAGGGCTAAACACTGTAGCGCCACTGAGGAAAAATTGGTCTGGCAGAAACGCTGTAATGCTTTCAGAAGCCCTTACCAACACATTTTACTACACTTTGAGACACCAAAAATATGAGCAGAGGTGTATTTTCTTTTTTACATGTTATGTATTTACAACTTGTTTGGAGTCCTGTTGTGATAAATTCGGTGGGCCATATTTTCCAGAAATTCCATCACTCTTAGCAGCTGTGAGGACCCTCATTTCGGACAAGATCACAGAGAGCTCAAGCAATGGAGATGAAACCGAATATGAGGCCAGTGTTGCTCTACCATTGTATCACAGTTCATGTTTTACACATCTAAAAATGCTGGATGAAATGTGATGCAATTTAGGGTTTTTCTGTTACTCAGTGATGTGGCAACAAACATGTTGAATTCATTTGACCACAACTTTACGCAACAAAAATATATTTCTCAATATATTACGAGACAATATATTTCATGCGTCTCCATATATTGTGACATTTACATATATAATATATCATATGATATATTACTAATAATATATTATATATCGTTGCTGTCGGGTGGAATCCTTGTATCTCCAAAACCGTTATTTTTCAGGAAATTAAAACACCGTACTTTATCTGCAGTGGACAGGGTTTAGTCCGCGTTGCAGTGGATTGTCTTGCGCTAAATTCCTGTCCTCAGACGAGCACCAGAATTAGCGGGGGTCAAGATTTTTTTTTCTTTGAGCCCAGTGTTTTGAAGACATTTACCTCAGAAGACGTGTTGATTCGTTGCGTCTCTTATTAAGGAGAAATATACCGTGAAGCTCTCCCGCGGAGTGAGGAAGAGGTGGACAGTTGAAGTGTCCAATGGAGTTATGAGATTTGTGCTCAAGCTATTTTCAAGACTTTAGATTGGTTAATAACTTGTAAAAATAACAGACCCACGTGGGGACTGACCAATAGCATCGATATGTGAAAAAATATGAAATTGACCAAATTTGGACATACAAGGTTTCCGCCCGACAGCGACGATATGTAAGTGATATATTGCAATATATCGGAAAATACTGCAATTATTGCCGTTTCCATATATTGAATAAATACATAATATACTATTTAATATATTGTTATGTATATTGAAATATGTTCCAAAATATATGAAATTATATATTGGAAGAGCCATTGTATATGTATGTAAATATATATGTAAAATTATATGTGATAATATACCTCAATGTACAAGATAATATAATCAGATTTATATGGGAACATATGTCTTAAATATATTGATTTATATTACATAATATATTATAATCATCATATTATATATTGTATACATGGTAAATATGAAATAATCTAATGTACAATGTCTGTCATATATTTTAAAATATTCATTCATTCATTCATTCATCTTCTACCGCTTATCCGAACTACCTCGGGTCACGGGGAGCCTGTGCCTATCTCAGGCGTCATCGGGCATCAAGGCAGGATACACCCTGGACGGAGTGCCAACCCATCGCAGGGCACACACACACACACTCATTCACTCACGCAATCACACACTAGGGACAATTTTCCAGAGATGCCAATCAACCTACCATGCATGTCTTTGGACCGGGGGAGGAAACCGGAGTACCCGGAGGAAACCCCCGAGGCACGGGGAGAACATGCAAACTCCACACACACAAGGTGGAGGCGGGAATCGAACCCCGACCCTGGAGGTGTGAGGCGAACGTGCTAACCACTAAGCCACCGTGCCCCCCATTTTAAAATATAATAGATTGAATAAGACATCAATATAGTTCACAGTAACTGAATGAGGTTTATTTCAAAAGCAGCAGCTGAAGGGACAGTGACCTGAGAGCAAACAGAATGAAAGGCATCTCACCATGGTTCCATCTAAGGCTTATGTACACGTAATGCACATAATGTGCTCGGCAAATGGCTGGTTTGCTGGTAGGGATGTGCCATACTGTCTATGCCAGATCATAATTAGTTCAAGGCTATAAAATCTTTTATTTTTTTCAAAAACAAAAACAGAACAATCCCTCAGTGGAAAAAACAGGACAATCCTTTAGTGCAGTGTTATGGATCCCGCATGCTAAATTATCAAGACCCACTCTGATTGGCCAGCCTTGGCCAGTCCTTCAGTTGTCCATTGACTTTTTCTTCTCCTGGTGTCTTAACTCACAGATCCTTTTTTTTAATGGCCGTTTGTATATCTGGAATCTTCGCCCCTGGGTGTTGCTGAACAACTGCATCTGTAAAATAAAATAAAATAAGAAAGACATCCATAATGTTGATTGTTGCAAAAGATGAGGTGGATCCTAATACTGGTAATATTTTTCTTATATGCCTAGTCCTTGCTCTTCAAGGGGTTACCTGTAAATAATTCAGTCTGAAATCAGAATTGGAATCAGAATCTCAAGGAACCAAGGAAGGAGTTGGAAGGTTCTCCAAGGGGCTTTTAGAGCGAGGAGGTTATACTACTGTATCCACTTTGTTTTCCAGGAAGTATTGTGGTCAGTGAAAGCAACTGTAGCTACTTTGCCGTAGCGAAGCGTATGCCTATGGGAGGTGAATTGGTGCTGGTGCTGGGATTTTAAAGCTGCTACAGGGGATCTATTTTAATGCTAAAAAATGTTTGTTGTATTCTGACTAGATAGAGAAATCGCTTTATATCTAAAAGAATATCAAAGCTGTTAAAGCTTTTTATTCGTCCATCTGTTTCGCTATTAGTTGTGTACATACATTTCAGTCCTAAAGTGTTTGTTACCCTTTAACATTTACAATAACTTTGCAAAATAAAGCTGTAAGCTTCTTGGGGTCCAGAGGCTGGCGTATCTCTGCAGATGGATCGACCTTATTGACCCCTCCAGTCAGGTTGGTCTTCAGTAGGACATCAATGCTGAACAGGCCCAGTAGGAGGGTGCCATTCCTTTCGCTGTAGGTTGTGCTTCTGCAGTCTCCCAACAATGGGCAAACATTCTGGTGGAGTCATCATTCTCTAGTGGCACCTAATTAATTGTAAGAAGGAAAGACAAACCAGAGTAAAAACAAATAAAATCACAGAATGTTTTATGTTTTTAATTGACCATTACAAAAATGTACTTACTGATGTTGGTTTGGGAGATGTGGGTTGAGGAGGTGATGGTAGAGCAACACTGGCCTCATATTCGGTTTCATCTCCATTGCTTGAGCTCTCTGTGATCTTGTCCGAAATGAGGGTCCTCACAGCTGCTAAGAGTGATGGAATTTCTGGAAAATATGGCCCACCGAATTTACCACAACAGGACTCCAAACAAGTTGTAAATACATAACATGTAAAAAAGAAAATACACCTCTGCTCATTTTTTTGGTGTCTCAAAATGTAGCAAAAGGTGTTGGTAAGGGCTTCTGAAAGCATTACAGCGTTTCTGCAAGACCAATTTTGCCTCAGTGGCGCTACAGTGTTTAGCCCTAGGCTAAATATTTCCTACAGGAAACCCTATACTACATCAGTAGATATCAACTAAAAATGTAGTCACAGATACATCTCTAACAATAACACCAAAAATAAGGAGACGTGATTTATTCAATCTGAAAGAATCATTATTTTAATCTACAAACATTAGGAAAATTAAACCAAAACCTGATTAAAATGAATCATTAAGTTTAATAGGATCCATGGCTAGGCTCTGTTTAAATTTATAGCTGTAGTACTATAGTTTCTTTTTTTATTTTTTTTATTTATTTTTATTTTTTAAGTTGCCAGGAACGTTCTTGTACAACCCAGCAGTGCTAACAAATACAGACACACAAACACGTATGGGCAATTTAGAGTCACCAATTAACCTAACATGCATGCAACCTTTCGCCTGTGGGATGAAAACAGAGTAAAGTCCACACAGAAAGGCCCCAGCTAGCCAGCGGGTTTGAACCCAGAACCCTCCCAGCAAGCAATAGCCGTCATTTCACCGTCTAGGTTAACTATAGACCCAATATAGTCCGGCAACGATTAACATTTCTAGGCAAAATAACCTTGAATTTGGTTACATGTCGCTTCTGCCAAAATAACTTGCGAGATGATTCCATAATGTACGTTGCGTCTTTTAAATGCAAAATTGCTTGCTGGGCTCTTGCTGTGAGGCGACAGTGCTAACCACTGTCAGAAATGTACAAATATATAGAAACAGAAATGTAAAAATATATTATCAAAATAGCTCTCATGAAAAGAACCCTATTACCTTTTTTGCAACTTTTTCTACCTCCTGTGTGTCAAGGTAAAGTTCGTTGGGTACCCTCTTTCTCTTCTTGCTTTTTGGTAGGTCCTCTTGCAAGAGTTTCTGCTCAGCAGGATAATTGCTATCAATAATGTTGCATGACTAACCAAGTAAAAAAATATATATAAAAAAAGCACTGTACTTGCCTGCCAACCGCAAAATGTGTGCTGTTTCAACAGTCCACCCATTAGTAGGCCTCTTGCCACTGATGGTGCGGCACTCGATAAGATACTCCTTTTTAGAGTTTTCAGGAGCGAAGTCTGCGATCCAATTTACGGGGACTATTCTGAGAGCATCTTTATCCTTCCCCTTTGACCAGCTCACTAGCGCAAACTTCATCTTTTTTTTTTTCTCCTCTCACCGCTGAGGCACGTGTGCACAGACTCAGAGTAGCGGTGGGCGGCTTGTGTCACGTGCTGCCGGCACGATCGGTTATGTGCATGCACAGTAGGTTCGCGCGGTGCAAAGGTGCACAAGCATTTGATTGTGCAGTGTCGTAAACAGGATTATCATCTGCGCATGCAGAGTAATGAAAAGGAACAGCTTCACTGTTTTGTTGGATAATGGACACATATTCACTGTGTATTATTACATTGTGGTAGAGAGACTTGATGACAGAAAATGTTTTGTTGTTGGAAGACAGTATGACAAATCACACAGTTCAGTGCTAAATTTAGAAAATGTAGTTGGCTTGAAAAGAGTATTACAGGGCCGAAAAAGGTTTTTGATGTGATGCAGTTCAACAGGAAATGTATGTTAGTTGATCTGCCACATTATGCCAACCTTTATGCATGTACAGTATACCTCAACGTTGCAGTGTGGAGGACTGAAATGTCCTGTTGATGATGAAATGTCATGTGGAGGAATAAAATGTGGACTCAAAAAAAAAATGTTGTAATTGCTGCTGTTAATGATAAATTAATTTATAATACTCTCATCTCCATTTTACAATATACAGTATGAATGAATACATAGCCAAAAATGGTCCATCCATATGGCTATATAATGTAAAATATAATGAATGTCATGCAAAATTTGATTTGGACTATTGTTAATCAACCTCTCTGTAATCCTATGCATGAGCTTGCTTAACTCAAAAAAAATTTACTTTGTTTCAATACACATACATGTGTCAGGGAGCTACCTGACTCTTCTCCCGTGCGTGCCCCACCTGCACGGAGCGGCTCGCCGGCGTACTAATTACACAAACCGGACTCGCGTTTCAACCTCATCAGCCACCATATATAATCCCCTCTCTCACTCTAACCTCCGTCCGTTATTATCTATGGTTCGGCTGTGCTTTTCACTACACGCCTGTGTAAATGCCCAGCTTCGCGCTTCGGCTAAAGCGCTCCCTAGGATTTGGACACAGACTGCCTTTTGCATTCACTTCCGGACTTCGTGGGCCGCGCTCCCTAGCGCACCACCGGATATTCATTGTCTCTGCTAACCAGTGTGCTTATGGCATTAAAACTCTGTTTGCCTTCACTTCGGCTTCCACCTCTGTGTCTAGCATAACAGAATAACGGACCCCGGAAGCGGCACTGAAAACTTCGCGAAAGTGTGCCGCGAAATGCGCGTATACGTCCATCATGGGGCTGGTAGAGTCCCATAAGGCCTGAGCCCAAGCTAGCGCTCTTCCGGACAAGAGCGAAATGAGGAACGCCACCTTGGAGCGCTCGGAAGGAAAGCGCTGAGGCTGCATCTCCATGTAGAGGTTCACCTGGAGTAGGAAGCCGCGGCAAGCTGAAGCTTCTCCCGAAAAAGTTCCCGGGAGCGCCATGGGCCATGGCTGTGTTTGATGACGCTACGGGGTTGGAGGACTTCATTGGGAAATCCATCGGCCTTTCTCAGCGACTGTCCGCATGCCACCCCATGTCACCAACCTCGGGGGAACAGCCTGGACTGGCGGCCACCCCTGACGCCGAACCCATGCAGCTGGGTTCTCAGGGGCTTCCCCGGTGGGGGAGGAACAGCCGCCGGGCTTCGGGCAAGTGCCATTATGGTGGGAGCCCTGGCCACTCCAGCGCCAGATGCCCCACGTGTCCTGCTCCGGCAGCGGTGAGTACGGTAGAATTTCCATCTGACATTTCTACTCTGTCCACACTCCCGGTGACGCTTCTAACTCCCTCTCTCTCTCTCTCTGTGGATGCGCTGGTGGACTCCGGATATTCATTGTCTCTGCTAACCAGTGTGTTTATGGCATTAAAACTCTGTTTGCCTTCACTTCGGCTTCCACCTCTGTGTCTAGCATAACAACATGCAATAATGTAACACAGTTTTGTTTGTATATCAATGTATTTTAATATATGAATCAATATATAGCAATAGGTTGTCTGTCCATATATTGCTATATATTTTCAAGTATATGAGGAAGTTTTTGATACATTGAAATATATTTTCTAATGTATTGCAATATAAATTCTAGTATATTGCAATATATTTTTGTTTCGTAAGGGCATTTCAAGTCTCTGCATCTATAAAAGGATGTAAATTTTGCAGAACACAAATAAGTATGTGTATACATAAAGAAATCCAATACTTCCGGCCGGTATCCAGGGCTGAGGTCAAAATCAGGGCTGAGTAAAGCAATAAGGATACAAGCAAATTACTCGTAGAGCACTCAGGGTTACATTTGCAGCTCTGGAGGATGATGATAGAAATTATCTGCTTTTGGATCTGTAAATCCAAACACTTTATCTTGATGAAGTAACTACCAAGTTTTACTTGTCAGATAACCGGGATAAAAATGCAGGATAGCATAAAAAGATGGTTTATCAATTAAAACAAAAGACAGACAACACAAACGGCAAAAGAGATGACAGAACAAATAATGAGGATTCGCAAATAATGAGCATGGCATGAATACAAGGCTGCATACTATAGTGTGTGCAGAGTGATAAAAGAGGTAAAGTGGCACTAGAGGAGGAAACTAAAGTCACAGTCCACCACAGTGGTTCTAGCATCCTGTGGCAAGAGCTAAGAACTATAACAGACTATAAAACACTATCCTTCAGAATAGTGAATGCGCTTGTTTCTCTAAGGAGATGAGCTAAACACCTTCTAGCCTCACTTTGAAGCTGCAGCTATCAGCGCTAATGGCGTAAGCAGTGCTAATAGCACTACAACCAGCCTACATGCAGAGAGTGCTGGAGCAGAAAACACATTCATCATCTTGGAACATGGAGCATGATGTGAGGAAGGTGTTCAGGAGAGTAAATACCAGGAAGGCAGCAGGACATTCAGGGCATCCTGAGACGGCTCCAGAGGGCCTGAACTGACCAGCTAGCACCAGTGTTCACTGAGATATTCAATCTTTCCCTAGAACAGTCTACAATCCCCACATGCTTTAAAAAGTCCACCATAGTTCCTATGCCAAAGAATCCCCAGCCTGCCTGCCTCAATTACAATCGCTGTTTATTCCTGACCACTGTAGTGATGAAGTGCTTTGAAAGACTTGTCAGAGACATCACTTCTTCACTACCCAACACACTAGACCCACTACAGTTTGCATACCACCCCAACTGCTTTACTGAGGACACTGCAACTTTAGCCCTTAGTCACCTGGACAGCATGAAGGGGAATTATATTAAAATTATGTTTGTAACCTACAGTTCAGCATTGAAAACCAAAATTCCCTATATACCCATCTATAGGTTGGATGTCCTGGGACTTAGGCAAAGCATATGTGGAAGGATCTCCAACTTACTGACAAACAGACCACAAACAGAACGAGTGGGCAAACATGTCTCATGTACCTTCATGCTCAGCACTGGAGCCCTCCAGTGTTCTGAACTCCCTTCTCGTTTCTCCAGGATTGTGGTGCTACATAAAACAAAGACCGAGCTAAGGACTTAGTAAGTTAGTCCTAGATACATAAAATGCAACTGTGTAACCTGGTGAAAACAGTGCAGGACAAGGCAAACAAGACAGACAAGACAGTGCAGGACAAAAGACAGTGCAGGACAAAAAGTTACAAGACAATACAAAAAATACAAAAAAGAAAATACACAAAAGAAAATAAACAGAAACAGTGCCAACCAGTGTAAATACTGTATGATCAAACAATATTGTGTGCAGTAATACTAGAATGAAGAGTTTCTTAGCAGCATGTGTAAACAGTTTGATGGATGTAAGCAGCATGTAAACAGGTTGATGGATGTAAGCAGCATGTAAACAGGTTGATGGATGTAAGCAGCATGTAAACAGGTTGATGGATGTAAGCAGCATGTAAACAGGCGGATGGATGTATATTTGAAGTGTGTGTATTTGGTGTAGGTCAGTGCCGTCCATGCAGATGATGTACGTGTGTATGTTGTGCACAGTACAGTTCAGTTCAGTTATTGATAGGTCTGATGGCTTGTGGGAAAAAACTGTTACACAGTCTGGTCGTGAGGGCCCGAATGCTTTGGTACCTTTTTCCAGATGGCAGGAGGGTGAAGAGTGTGTGTGAGGGGTGTGTGGGGTGAAGAGTGTGTGTGAGGGGTGTGTGGGGTCATCCACAATGCTCTCAATGGTCCCTCTGTAGAACTTGGTCAGGATGGGTGGAGGGAGATGTGCCTTTCTCAGCCTTCGTTGCTGCTAGGGTTTTTTGGTGATGGAGCTGGTGTTGAGTGACCCGGTTGAGATTCTCCGCTAGATGAAATTTGCTGCTCTTGACGATCTCTACGGATGATCCATCGATGTTCAACGGAGAGTGCTCTACTGAAGTCAACAACCATCTCTTTAGTTTTATCAACATTCAGAGACAGGTTGTTGGATCTATACCAGGCAGTTAGCTGTTGCACTGCCACTCTGTATGCTGACTCGTCGTTCTCGCTGATGAATCATCGGCGAACTTGATGATATGGTTCGATCTGTGCATTGCTGCACAATCAAGAGTCAGCAAGGTGTCTTACAGACACTCACTGATATGATCACAGAGAGTGAGCAACAACATCTGGAGTTTGTACTAATAATTCTCGGGGACTTTAATAAAGCGATTCTCTCACGTGAACTGCCAAAATACAGACAGCATGTTACAGAGACAGTAACACACTGGATCACTGTGACACAACAATAAAGGATGCATATCACTCTGGGACTCTCTGATCACTGTTTAGTTAATCTCATACCGACCTACAGGCAGAAACTGAAATCAGCTAAACCTATATTAAAGACTGTGAAAAGATGGACTAAGGAAGCGGAGCAGGATTTACAAGCCTGTTTCTCTCTCACTGATTGGACTATTTTTGAAGCCATGGTTCACTGCAAAACTCAGCCAGCTCCGTCAGACCAAAGTGGATGCTCACAGAAATGGGGATAGAGTCTTGTACAAACAGGCCAAATACACACTGGAAAAGGAGATCAGAGTGGCAAAGAGGAATTATTCTGAAAAGCTACGGATTCACTCACTCACTCACTTTCTACCGCTTATCCGAAGTACCTCGGGTCACGGGGAGCCTGTGCCTATCTCAGGCGTCATCGGGCATCAAGGCAGGATACACCCTGGATGCAGTGCCAACCCATCACAGGGCACACACACACTCTCATTCACTCATGCAATCACACACTACGGACAATTTTCCAGAGATGCCAATCAACCTAGCATGCATGTCTTTGGACCGGGGGAGGAACCCGGAGTGCCTTGAGGAAACCCCCGAGGCACGGGGAGAACATGCAAACTCCACACACACAAGGCGGAGGTGGGAATCGAACCCCCAACCCTGGAGGTGTGAGGCAAACGTGCTAACCACTAAGCCACCTTGCCTCCCATGCAACGGATTCAGTTTTCCTCTAATGACTCAGCTTCAGTGTGGAAAGGTCTGAAAGCCATCACTAACTACACGACACTGTCCCCCAGCACTGTGATGAATCAGCCACTGGCAGGACCTGAACGAGTTCTATTGTTTGAAAAAGCCCAATTCTCACCTCCTGTAACCCCCGACTCCACCACACCTAAAATTCAGTTCATTCAAGATGAAGTGTGTCAGGTTTTCAGGAAGATCAAGAGAAGAAAGGCACAAGGCCCAGACAGCGTTTCACCAGCCTGTCTGAAAACCTGTGCTGATCAGCTGGCCCCCAACTTCACACGGATCTATAACACATCACTGGAGCTTTGTGAAGTCCCCTCATGCTTCAAAAGCTCCACCATCATTCCTGTCCCAAAGAAACCCAAAATTACCGGACTTTATGACTGCAGACCTGTGGCTCTAACGTCTGTGGCCATGAATCATTTGAAAGACTGGTTCTGGTTTATCTGAAGGACATCACTGGACCCATACTGGACCCTCTGCAGTTTGTCTACAGAGCAAACAGGTCTGTGAATGATGCAGTCAATATGGGACTGCATTATGTTCTGCAGCATCTGGACAGACCAGGGACTTATGTGAGGATCCTGTTTGTGTGATTCAGCTCTGCCTTTAACACCATCATCCCATCACTCCTCCAGCCCAAAAAAACCCAGCTCTCCGTGCCCATTCAGTGGATCACCTGCTTTCTGACAGACATGCAGCAGCTAGTGCGACTGGGAAAACTCAAATCTAGCACCCGCACCATCAGCACTGGTGGCCCCCAGGGTTGTGTACTCTCCCCACTGCTCTTCTCCCTGTACACAAATGACTGCATCTCTAATGACCCCTCTGTCAAGCTCCTGAAGTTTTCAGACGACACCACACTGATCGGCCTCATCCAGGACAGTGACGAGTCTGCCTACAGACTGGAGGTTGAACGGCTGGCTGTCTGGTGCAGTCTTAACAACCTGGAGCTGAACACACTCAAGACTGTAGAGATGATAGTGGACTTCAGGAGAAACCCCCCTGCTCTCCTCCCACTTACCATCATGGACAGCATTGTGACAGCAGTGGAGTCATTCAGATTCCTGGGAACCACAACTCCCAGGACCTGAAGTGGGACATAGACTCCATTGTGAAAAGGCCCAGCAGAGGTTGTACTTCCTTCGCCAGCTGAGGAAGTTCAACCTGCCACAGGATCTGCTGAAACAATTCTACACTGCAATCATCGAATCCATCCTCTGCACTTCAGTGACTGTTAGGTTCAGCTCAGCTACCCAATCTGACCACAGAAGGCTACAGAGGGTTGTCAGGACTGCTGAGCGAACCATTGGCACAATTCTCCCCACTCTCCAAGATCTGTACTTCTCCAGAGTGTGCAAAAGGGCAAAGACAATCACTCTGGACCCCTCACATCCAGCACACTCCCTCTTCGAACTGTTGCCATCTGGTCGACGCTACAGAGCCCTGAGCACCAGAACAACCAGACATAGGAACAGTTTCTTCCCTCAGGCTATCCATCTGATGAATACTTATACATGGGAACACACAGTATTCTTACACATTATTTACTTAAAACACATGTATGTATGTAACACATGTACTATGTATACTTAAATTGCACATTTCACACTTGCACATTTGTACATACAAATTGTCTATATTGTATATTTCAATTGCCCATTGCACACTTGTATGTTTGTACATACAATCTGTCTATACTGTATATGTCATTCTGTTACACAGTGTTTGGACGATATGCGAACTGTAGGGGATCCAGTGAGGGTGGTAGCTTGATTTTGATGTGCCTCATGATGAGCTTCTCGAAGTACTTCATAACGATGGGTGTGAGTGCGATGGGACGATAGTCATTGAGGCAGGATACTGTAGAATTCTTTGGGACGGGGACAATGGTGGTAGTATTGAGGCATGTAGGAACACCAGCGCTGCTCAGGGAAATGTTGTCAGCTACAGCTGCTGTTGTCAGAACAGCTAGTGGATGTCATTAAAGACATCCGCTAGCTGTTCTGCACATTCCCTGTGCACCCTGCCAGAAATGTTGTCTGGTCCAGCAGCCTTCCGTGGGTAAACTCTGCATAGAGTTCTCCTCACGTCGGCCATGGATAGACAGACTACCTGGTCATCGGGGGGAGTGTTGGAGGGATGGGATGGTCTTCATTGCTGTTATGTTGTTCTGCACCTCAAACTGAGCATAGAAGTCGTTCAGTGCATCTAGGAGGGAGGCATCACTATCACAGGCTATCACTAGATGCCTCCCTCCAGCCATGCTTCAATTGTAGACATCAAAAATTAGGCATTCCAATTTAATATAATATCCAACACAAGAGTCCTAATAAAGTTATACACAATATAACATAACGTCATTCATCATTATTCTAATATCATGTGGTATTTCCTGGTGTTAAATACACATCACACAAAGCATGGTTGATCTCTACTTTTCTTTTTTGCACAGATGTTCATTTGTAGTATAGTCAAGTCACTTTTATTGTCACATCACCACAGCACATGTGCCTTGGTGAGTGAAATTCTTAGGAGCAAACTCCAGAAATTGCAGAACAGTTATACAGATAAGGATATAGATAATGAGTTGACATGTGAAAATGTGCAAAAATGTGCAATTTGCTCATACATATAGTCAGTACAATATGTGTGTACAATATGTATAGTTAATAAACATAATGAAATCAACAGGTGAAATGTGCAGTATGCTCATACATATAGTCAGTACAATATGTGTGTACAATATGTACAATTACCAAACAGATAATGAAATCAACAAGTGAACATGTGCAGTATGCTCATACATATAGTCAGTACACACAGTGTACTATTGGGCATCCTTACAGTAGCACTACACATTATGTGCAATATGTACTTATATATGTACGCTCACCGGCCACTTTAATAGGTACACCTGTTCAACTGCTCGTTAACGCGAATCAGCCAATCACAAGGCAGCAACTCAATGCATTTAGGCATGTAGACATGGTCAAGACGATCTGCTGCAGTTCAAACTGAGCGTCAGAATGGGGAAGAAAGGTGATTTAAGTGACTTTGAACGTGGCATGGTTGTTGGTGCCAGACGGGCTGGTCTATACATTTCAGAAACTGCTGATCTACTGGGATTTTCACACACAACCATCTCTAGGGTTTTCAGAGAATGGTCCGAAAAAGAGAAAATATCCAGTGAGCAGTTCTGTGGATGCAAATGCCTTGTTGATACCAGAGGTCAGAGGAGAATGGCCAGACTGGTTCGAGCTGATAGAAAGGCAACAGTAACTCAAATAACCACTCGTTACAACCGAGGTATGCAGAAGAGCATCTCTGAACGCACAACACGTCAAACCTTGAGGCGGATGGGCTACAGCAGCAGAAGACCACACCGGTACTAGTAAAGTGTACCTAATAAAGTGGCCGGTGAGTGTATATGTGTAAATATATGTAAATATATTATATATAAAATACTATAAGGTGCAACAGATTGTACAGGTACAGAAGTGACATGGATGTGCATCAGATGGTATCTAGTGGTAACAGATGGATTATGGTATTAAATGCAGTGTGTATGTATAGTCCAGTGTGTATAATGCAGTGTGTATGTATAGTCCAGTATGTATAAATGCAGTGTGTATGTACAGTGTGGATAGTCCGAAGTTAACCCTCTGGAGTCTGAGGGTATTTTTAGGGCCTGGAGAAGTTTTGTCATACCCTGACATTTGTTTTTTTTTTCAGTTACTTATAAAGACATAAATGGCTAAAGTCTAATATCACTGTAATCAGCACAAACTGGACTACAATAATATGTGAGCAGCATGTATGTACATGATTGTGTTTTTGAGAAAACAATGTTTATGCGTGGTTACTGAAAAATGAAATATTTTACATCACTTGAATAAGGGCATAAAACACATACAGAACATCGGTTCACAAGACTTTTGAGAACTGGATCTTGTAGCCTAGAGTTTTTGCTTCAAAATTATGTGAAAATCATCTTGTTTACTCACTCACAGAAAACAATATATTGATTTAAACTTTCTAAGACACTTAGAAACATTTTGTTTGTAAAGGGCATATGCGACTGGGCGTCAACTATCATGAATATTAATGTGATTCACACCTGAGAAGACAAAGGCCCGCATAATGAGCTGCATAATGAGCCTTTCAGGCAGGTATGTGACTGAGAGACGAGTTACAAGAAAGAATGTGAGGACAAAATAAATGTGTATTTTTTGTTTGTAGTTTATTTAGAATATTTAACTATCACACAAAATCACTTTAGAAGTTAGTAATAACACAGAAGACACAATCAGGAAGCCCACTAACCTACTCTGTCACATAGTACCCAGAATTGAACAGTTATACATCTTTGTGCTACTCTAGGTAACAGTCCCTTTTCAGCTGAACACACAAGTGAACTTCACATGCCTGGCATTTCCAAGTAGTGTCCTGCCTCTTACCATGCTTTGCTTTGCAAAGCACACAGGTCCAGATTTCATGTTCTGAGTCATTCCTGTGTCTCGGGGGCGTGTACGTGGTTACCTGAATCTCCTCAGTTCATTTGCATATGAACAGCACGCTCAGACGGAGGCAGGAACTCATTATCTATAATGAGGCGAAGCAGGAGAAACCGGACCACTCCTTACTTTCATACAGATTACATAAAAATAGATTATTTGTTTTTGACTTGAATTTGTTTATTTAAAAGTAGACATTTCAAGTTTTCTATGCATATATTTATCTTGTATTTGAGGCAAGTATTCGCTGAGATTCGGGTTGTTTTATTTATGTGTGTGTGAAGAGTGGTGACAAAGACAGAGATGGCAGAGAACGCACTCTGTTTATTTTCTTTATTCTACAAAAGCACAGTGTTTTGTTGTTATTATGTGTGTATACAAATAAAAGTAGACCCTTTACAGATTCGATTGATGTATTGCTCTTGTCTGTACGATCAAAACTGAAAGTGCAATTTAAGTTCTTTTCGGCCTTAACAGGAGATTATGCCACAAAACACGTTCATCGACTCCAGAGGGTTAAAGTGCAGTGGCATACCATATTGTGAAAGTATGCTGTAGGGTGTATTAGTTGTGACCGTTAATTAGTCTAATAGCCTGAGGGAAAAAGCTATCCCTCAGTCAGCTAGTGCGGGATTGTATGCTGCAGAGACGCCTTCCTGAGGGAAGCAGAGAGAGCAGTCTGTGGGACGGGCAGCTGTAGTCTCTGATGATCCTCCGGGCTTTTCTTATACACCGCCTTGTGTAGATATCCTGGAGGGAGGTGCTCACCTCTTCTCTGTAGGCCGTCTCATCGTTGTCGGTGATCAGGCCTACCACCGTTGTGTCGTCAGCGAATTTGACAATGACGTTGGAGCTGTGTGTGGCTGCACAGTCATGTGTGTACAGGGAGTACAGCAGTGGGCTGAAGACACAGCCCTGAGGAGCACCAGTGTTGAGGGTCAGTGGGGATGAAGTGTTGCTGCCCATTCTTACCACCTGACTTCTGCCTGTCAGGAAGTCCAGAATCCAGCTGCACAGAGATCTGTTTAGTCCCAGAGTCTGGAGCTTTGCAACAAGTGTGGCAGGCACTGTAGTGTTAAATGCTGAGCTGTAGTCCACAAACAGCATTCTCACGTAGGTGTTCTTATTTTCCAGGTGAGAGAGAGCAGTGTGTAGGGTGAAAGCGATGGCATCATCTGTGGAACGGTTGCTACGATATGCAAATTGCAGCGGGTCCAGTGAGGCAGGCAGCACAGAGCAGATGTAATATCTGATGAGTCTCTCAAAGCACTTGCTGAAGATGGGTGTGAGAGCAACTGGCCTCCAGTCATTTAGTCATTTTATTTTTCTTTGGTATGGGCACAGTGGCAGATTTTTTGAAGCACGATGGAACCACAGACAGACAAAGGGAGAGGTTGAAAATGTCTGTGAAGACACCGGCTAGTTGGGATGCGCATGCTCAGAGCACACAGCCTGGGATGCCATCAGGACCCGCAGCCTTGCGGATGTTTACCAGTCGGAAGGATCGGGTTACATCCGTGACAGAGACGGAGAGTGCACTCACATCTTCTGCAGCAGCCACGGGAGCGCTTTCTGTGTGGGCGGGGTTGTGAGCCTCGAAACGAGCATAAAAGTTATTTAGCTCATCCGGTAGAGAGGCGGCAATGTTCACAGTCGCTGGTTTGTTCCCTTTAAAGTCTGTGATGTTGTTGATGCCCTGCCACATGCTTCTTGCATCGTTGTTGTTGAATTGTTCTTCAACTTTATTTTTGTATTGCCTTTTTGCAGCTTTGATGGATTTCCTGAGATCGTAACTGGCTTGTTTGCGATCATCAGGATTCCCGGATTTAAAAGCGGATGTCCGCACTGACAGGGCTTCTCGAACATCGCTATTAATCCATGGTTTTTGGTTGGGGTAGATGCGGATTGTTTTTGTCGGCACATCTTCTACACACTTCCTGATGAAAAACGTTACGGAATCTGAGTACGCCTCTATGTCATCATCAGACGCTGCCCGGAACATGTCCCAGTCCACGTGATCAAAACAGTCTTGTAGTATAGCGTCTGAATGGTCCGACCAGCATTGGATTGTCCTAAGGGCGGGCCTTCCCGTTTCAGTTTCTGCCTATAAGCAGGCAGGAGCAGAATGGATGAGAGATCCGATTTGCCGAAAGGTGGGTGGGGGAGGGATTTGTAGGCATCCCGGAAGGGAGAGTAGCAGTGGTCCAGTACACGGTCACACGGTGTTGATGGTGATGTGTTCAAAATATTTAGGAGCTATTGTTCTGAAGTTGCCTTTGTTAAAGTCCCCCGTAACAATAAACGCTGCATCTGGGTACGCGGTTTCCTGCTCACTTATATTCCCATACAGTTCCTTGAGTGCCTGGTCTGTGTTGGCTTGAGGAGGAATGTAAACAGCTGTGATAATGATCGCTGTAAATTCCCTCGGTAGCCAGAATGGTCGACACAGAAGCATATGAAATTCCAGACCAGGGGAGCAGAAGGATTTAATAGAGTGTATATGCTGACTGATTGGTTTGTAGTTAAAGTCTCATGTAAAATCAGTAAAATCTCAACTCCCATATTCTCTGATATGCTTGTAGACATTTTATCTCAGTTTATACAACCGTGTATAGATTTGACATTTTCCTCTCCCACATATAGCAAACAGACAAATTGCCATTTTAGGTATAATTTATTTTTTTAAATAATTGAATCCATCTGGTTTCACCCTGAACACACATCATCTCAATCGGTTAACAATCAATGATGGTTGCTTGGTAAGTGACATGACAGTTGATTATAAACTTATTTTATGATTACAGTGCATTACAGAACAAAATGTGATCATGAACAACATCAAGGCAGCCATGACATGGTGTAAGACACGGTGCATTGCAGTGAAGCGTCAATGCTTAAGCAAAACAATAAAGTGAATGAAAAAAACACCTTAACAAATGAGGTGTGTAAATAGTAATTTGCAATTCATAGCTTGGTTTTCTTCATAAGCTGTTTGCATAGATGCTTCATTGCACTGGTCATGTCTGTTGCAACAAGACACAAAGTTTTTAATGAAAACCTCTTAATGAAGTTTGTCATGGACAATCATGCAATTGAACTACCGTAGATTTTCCTTCTGCCTCATGAAAACATGCCAGCATTAAAAGTTCAATGATGGAGACCCTATTGCAAGACCTACCTTTCACTAGGTTACATACTGTACTTACATACCTTTCAACAGAATCTCAAAGTCATGTAAATAAGCACAAGTAGTTTGCTTGTGGAAGAAAAACATCCTGCTCAGTCAGAGAGCTCAGAAGAACAGTGAGGTGTGTTAGTGCTGCAAGACTGATCATCTACCTCCTTCAGATTTTAGGTAATTTTCAGACTTTACATTAATGCTTTAGTTTTTCCTAAAAACAATGAGAGGAATTGTTTAAAATAGCAAAGCTCTCTGTGATAATTTGTAATTATATTTTTTGTGCTTACTGAGAAGAAACCTCAAATAATTGTTTTAATAATGAAAGAGATGTATGATTCATTATTCAGGATTATTCAAGATTCAGATGAAGAGGTTTTATTGCTATTGTGTTAGTTGAAATTCTGTTGGTGGCATCATGAGCCACTGCCCTTAAAAGGTTCAATTTATGAAATTGTAAAAATTGTACGGTACAGGAAGTTGTCAATGAACAGTACAATCAACACAAAGTCCAAAGGCATGTCAGACAGTGAATGTTAACCTGAGTTATTTATTGTACTTTAGCAGTTAGGATTAGCAGTTAGTCTGATCTTTGTGTTATTGCCCTTACTTGAGTTTATGCTCTGAAAAGTTCCTAATGTATTCTTTTGTATCAGCCTGCTACTTATTTCTGTGTGTAAATAGAGAAACTCTGCAAATTAGAGGTTAATATTATATTTTATATCATAGTGAATCCTCCAGCAACACATAAGCAATGAAGCATCATCTTTTTGTGCTCCTGCTTTTCACAGGTGAGAGAAAATAAGTCACATGATACAAAATACTGTACCATCACATATGTGTACACAAATTGTAAATAGTCAATGGAGATATGTTACTATAAGTAATATGTTCCAGAATTTGTCCTACAGAAGTACAAATGTTAAAAAATAAATCCACACTAAGAGGCTGAAATCACACAAGATAAACATTAAACTCTTTCTCCATAGGTGTCCTTACCCTTGTCCTGTCTTTCTCTCGTAAATACTATCTGATCCAGCAGAGCAAAACATGGAACGATGCTAAGGCTTTCTGCCGAGCCACATACACTGACCTGGCTATCATCAAAACTAATGAAGAGATGGCCCAACTTCAGAACGTTTCACAGACACAACAATTCGGATCCAATGCTTGGATTGGACTGTACACTAACATCAACAAGTGGCAATGGACATTGGACAATGAGCTGCTTGGAAGCTATACACCTTGGTCTAATTGGGAGCCTAATGACTGGCTAGGAAATGAACGTTGTGTCTCTATTATCCTTATGGAATGGGTTGATGCACCATGTGAATGGCAGATACCATTTGTGTGCTTTGATGGTGAGGAAGAACATTTTATTTTATATGAACTGTTTATGGAATATTACTAACAATAAACTTTATTAATATGAATATTTTAATTTTGAGATTAAAATATAAAAGTGTGTCAGGCTTGAAAATTTGTGTGGGGAAGGAGGCCACAGGAGGCAGGCTTTAGATAGAGAAATAATACAGCAGACATGTTTATTTTTATCCTGATGAATATATTTCAATAGTAGATGATTATATGCTTAGATCGAATATTCACATAAGGAGGATTTAATCTTGTGTTTGTTGGTTCTCACAGACAGGAAGACTGGAGCTGACAGGTACATTCTTATTACTCAGTCTATGATATGGTATGATGCTCAGAGTTACTGTAGGCAGTACCATACAGACCTGGCCAGTGTGAGAAACACAACAGAAAACTTAATTGTTGGGGCATTGAACACTCTGATGTTCACTTGGATTGGCCTTGTGAGAGACCCCTGGTATTGGACAGACCAGACCACCAATGTGTCCATCATTAAGTGGTCATTTGGATCAGTTAATGATTATCTGAAGAATAAAAGTTGTGTCTATTTAAATGGTGGTCTGTCTCAGGCTAATGTAGAACAGTGCTCAAACATACTGCCTTTCTTCTGTTACGGTGAGTTTAAATTAAATTCAGTCTCATATTAAACTAATTTAAGCTGATTTCTGAATGTAGTGTTAGTTTACTGTTTGTTTCTGTTTTTGCCTCCAGTATTCCCAACACAGAAGAAGACCATAAGAATGAAGCTGAAGTCCAGTAAGGATGTGAATGATCCTAAAATAATGACAGCTATTGAGGAGAAGGTGGGTTTCATCTTCACTCAACGTACAGTCACCTTCTCATTACTGCAGCCAGACCTCGAGCCTTCATCACACTGAGACATGAACAGACTGTAGTCTAATCATAATACATCTTATGTAGCATTCTTACAAATCTCACCATAGATTCTCATCCTGCATCATTCACTAACTAAAGTCATGTTCTGTTCTTCAGCTCAAGCAGAAACTGAAGGATTATGGAATGGCTGAGACCTTCACTGTGACATGGAGAATGCAACCAGATGGAGTGGTGTTTCACAAGGAGGAGGAAAACATTACTGCAGTGACTAACACTAGGGAGACTTGTGATCTCTAAATATCAAATATTGTAAATTCTGTAGTGCACTGATTACTTTTAGTTTGCTGACACAGAGTGTGTGTAATATTTTAAAGTTCTTTAATAGAACTTTTACTAGTAAAAGATCCCTGAGTTACCAATGTAAATGTCTGTGTAAATGTAAAACATTAGATATAAATGTTTGCTAAATCTTTGCTTGAATCAGTACAGGATTTTTTCACTTCTACTTGTAAGACAGTTAATTTAGATTTGATTTCATTCTGTCTTTTAAATGTTCTTCTTTCTTTATAAGACTATATATTTTAATCAGACACTGAATGTCATGCTGTATTATAGTACATATATTCATTGTACATAAACCAACAGACCTCTATATGATCAGGAATATTTATTTAGTTTTGTAGAGTGTCCTGAGAACATCAGACAGATTAAAAAAAACTCTGACAGACTTTACTACTTTAGTGCATTTTGATTCTCTTTAACTGAAAATATGGATGGAGAACTGATCAGATTTTGCTAAGAATGTTAACTCTTTAAAATAAAAAGATTCTGCATAGAACTTAAAGAAAAACTGAAATCTCATCAAATCTCATTTCTATTCTACACCTTGACAGTACAGACTTAATTCTGCTCAAAGAAGTCTAAATGTTTATATAATATATAATATATATAATAGTATGATATAATGAAAATATTCAGCAGTAAACTATCGTTCCACAAATATTTCACATGTTTGTATTTTACACCTTAAAGCTGAAACAGAAAGCTTGTTCCTTAACTTTACCCTGTTATGTTAGACATGACCTAAGACATGGTTCTCTGCAGTACAGCATCCATTCAAAGCACTTATACAAATTACTTATCAGACTCACAGACAATACTCACCACACTGCGGTTTATTATTTGTCTTCTGTTAACTTCTTTTATCTAAATAAAATGTCCTCTTTATACTCTCTATACAGATCTATTACACTGCACTAGAGTTTTTATTGCACTGCTGTATGAGAACGAGAGACACATTATTAACTCTAAGGCCATTTAAAGAGAATATTGTCATGATCACTGAAGTCTCAGCTCCAAGAGCACCTTTAAATATATAATAAAATAGCTTAAATATAACAAAAATAGCAATACACTAATAATAAAAATAAAATAAAATAAAAATAGTGTATTTTCTGATGTTGATTGTTGCGCTCTTATACGTTACATTATGACATCAGCAGAACTACCTTTTGTTATTATTGAAGGTATTATGGTACATTTAGGTGTGATGTCATTACGTTCCACAATGCACTCTACTTTGGAAGTTAATAGTGTTAGTGTCAGATGTATTGAGCTGATGCTCATTCCAGTTTCTAAATAAAAAGTCTTAAAGAAGTCGATAATGAGACGTGTAATGCTTCGCTTGTTTTCTTACGTGAACTGAAGAGAACTCAGCATATGAACAGCATACAAACTTATGGGCCCTGGATTGAAAACAAGCGAGCGTTCTGAGTAACTTTTACGTTGCGTACTACTCGTTATTGAATAAATCTATCGGTCTAGCTTGGCAATAGAAGTATAGTTAGTAGCAAAATTAACAGGTTAACACATGGCAAGCAGAGAGACAGGAGTCATGGCACCGCAGCTTTTGGTTGACGGATCTGAAGATAAAGATGACATTTGGCAAACAAGATTCCTAGGCTGCTTACACACTCTCAAGCTAAAAGAGACTATTTTACATGACGGCACAGTGGAGAGAGGTTGGAGAACACGCTATGAAATGAGCATGTGTTTACTGATAGAAAGCAAATTAGCAGATGAGTTATTTAACTACGCTATGCAGACATCAGATTATGTGAGAAACAGGTGCAACAGTAGGCGCACATATAATTTTTATATATTTATAAAATGCAGAAGTTTTGATCAATATGTTTTTCTTATAAACAAGAGAATAGCAAATTAAACTCCATGACAAAAACAACTCAGCTTATCTAGTGTAGTGTAGAAGGTCCAAAAGTACAGATTGGTGAGGTTCACAGCTAGGACAACCAAAGAAAGGGGGAAACAAACACTTGAGTCACACAGACTATGGAGATATATATATATACACCTCAATCCTACCGGGATGCCATAACATCAACCAAATCTAGACAATGAAAAAATGCCATGGACAAAGAAATGCAATCACTTGAGGAGAATAAGACCTTCACACTCATCTGGTTGCCACCAGGCAAACAGCCAGTTTGGGCAGATTTGTCTACACCCATAAAACAAACATTGATGGATCTGAAAAGTATAAGACATTGTCACCCACAGCTGATATGACAAGTGTGAGAGTGGTCATGCAAAAGGGAACACAGGAAAACCCTCTAAATGTTCCATATAAATTTCACACTCAGTTAGTGCGAAATTCATATGGAACATTTAGAGGGTTATGAGCAAAGGACAGAGACAGGAGAAAAGTTGGTATGCAGGTTTGAGAAATCTCTCTATGGTCTGTGATATGAACCCAACACCTGAGATTATAAATAAGGTATAAGTATTGCTATTCACTGTTACCATCCCGTTCCTAGATTGGAGTGTAGTGCAAAAGACACCAGATCAAAACTCCATTTAAATATACACCCTGCTGCTGTTGTGCGTCTTCTCTGACCGGACATTTCAAGTCTCTGCATCTATAAAAGGATGTAAATTGTGCAGAACACAAATAAGTATGTGTTTACATAAAGAAATCCAATACTTGTATCCAGGGCTGAGGTCAAAACCAGGGCTCAGTAAAGCGATAAGAACATAAGCAAATTACTCGTAGAGCACTCAGGGTTACCTGTGCAGCTCTGGAGGATGATGATAGAAATGAACTGCTTTTGGATCTGTAAATACAAACACTTTATCTTGTTGAAGTAACTACCAAGTTTTACTTGTCAGATAACCGGGGTTAAAAACAGACCCAAATGCAGGATAGCAAAAAAAACGGTTTATTAATTAAAACAAAAGACAGACGAAATAAATGACAAGACACGACAGGACAAATAACGAGGATTCGCACGGATAAATACTAATGACAATTAGACATAGAGTTCTCACTAGGACAAGAAAGTATGAGCATATAACCCCAATTTTATCATCTCTACACTGGCTACCTGTTAAGTTTAGAATTGATTACAAACTGTTGCTACTTACATACAAGGCTCTTAATGGTTTAGCTCCCATGTATCTAACTAGTCTTCTAACACGTTACAATCCTTCCCGCTCTCTGAGATCACAAAACTCAGGACTTCTGGTAGTTCCCAGAATATCTAAGTCTACTAAAGGTGGTAGAGCGTTTTCTTATTTAGCTCCCAAACTCTGGAATAGTCTTCCTGATAGTGTTCGGGGCTCAGACACACTTTCCCAGTTTAAATGTAGATTAAAAGCTCATCTCTTTAGTCAGACATACACATAATACATCCCATAATATTGTGCGCTATTACACTAGACTTGCACATTTTTATGAACAGCAGATATGTTAATCCCTCTGCACTGCTCTTCTCTTTTTCTACCCATGCTGAGACACCCAGACATTGTACCAGCTCCGATCGTCTTCCGTGCGATGAAGTTTTTGGACCTCCGCTGAGATGAGGCCGACTCTATGAGAATCCTGAGACATCTACAGATCTACCAGCTACAGTTGGACTCTGTGATACTAAGAGGAGATCTGAACTCCATGTGATCCTTACACCAATACCTCACTTGCCTGACTGTATATTTGTAATCACACCATCTAGTGTCACCCATATGAGGATGAGGTTCCCCTTTGAGTCTGGTTCCTCTCAAGGTTTCTTCCTTTACCAATCTAAGGGAGTTTTTCCTCCCCACTGCTGCCTGAGTCACCTCAGACTTGCTCATTGGGGATAAATACATATACATACATACATACATACATACACACTGTGAACTATATATATTTTGAATTGTTATTATATTAATTCTTTATATTACTCCTTATGCTTATCTTCTGTTCTATGTTTATGTTCTGTAAAGCTGCTTTGAGACAATGTCCATTGTAAAAAGCGCTATACAAATAAACTTGAATTGAACATAAGGGACAGGTGTGCAGGCATGGGAAGGAATAGACAAGGGCAGGGCAGACACGTGGACACAAAACATAAACAAAAGGCACATGGAAAAAGTCTGGGATACATCCTGACATTACTGTTTAAATCACTCCTTGTAACTGGTCACACATTATGGGTGATAGATGGCATAGTGTTTTTAAAATAGTGAATACAAATCTATTTTAATACTGTTGTCCTTTTTAAGCATATAAAGGCCATGTTGATTTTTTACCTTTTCTCTCTGTATTTGTGCATGCTTTTGTATGTGTTGGTAAATTCTGTTAAATGTAATTTATTTATTTATAATGCTGTCTACACAACTTATTCTACAGTTAATTTCTCATTTGAAAAAAGCTTATTGTACTGGACAGTGTTTTAGTCCAGCATTATGCATTAACGACCTGAATGAGTTTTATGTTTTAAGTAAAGCATGGTTTGAAATTTTGTGAATTTATCCTATAATGAGAATGTCCATTTATTGTACATTTATTTATATGGGCCTCTGTGTTTGCACCACTTCATGTAAACTAGCCCTACATATTGTTATTGTCATAACCGAGTCTTAACTGAAGTGACAAATATATATATGGTTCCTTTTACCGGAAGACAGCAGACACTCTTAAATACATCAGTTTCTGAAAATTCTATGTATCTAACATGAACAGGTCAAAAGTGTGAAAAAAGGGGAAAAAAACTGTTCAGATATATAATATTAGATAATTGTATTGAGGGGACTGGGGGTCAGAACTGTGCTTGGACATTCTCTGCCAGAACATTAAGAGCCGTTCTGGCAATGTGTTGTCTCAAAGGCCTAATTTTATCAATAAAGACACCCCCTTTTCCAAAAAAACCAAAAAAAAAATAAAACCAAAAAAAAAAAAAGACAATTTATGTTAAGTAATGATGTTTATGTGGAATTGGTGTGATGGAGCTATCTTGTGGTTCTTAGGTGTATAGCAGTGTGTGCTGTAGCAGGCATGTGATGGACAGACCAGACTGTTTGTTAGGGGAAACAAATGAAAATGTATATGCTAGAGGATACTGTATAAAGGATGTTGGATACATGACAGTTTTTGTCCAATTGTTTGTGCAAACAGAGTGTGTGTGAGCTGTGCAGTGCAGATCATGTGTGTTCATGTATTGTGTGCATGTAGGGTTAGTAACAGCACAGCCTTATCTGTGAGAGCGTGATTCACTGAATTCACAGCAGAGGTGCTGAGTTCCCACTCATACACATACAAAATTCGGTCGAGGCTGAAGTCGAAGCCTCTTCTTTGACAGGTACAGGATCAGCATTCTCATTTTTCTTTTTTTTCTGTCATGTATGATCCACAACCTCCCTGGGGGGAGGGTGGACTCTTCTTCATAAAGAAGGACTCTTCTCTGCTCTGTGTCCGTGCACAACTGTCGACATGACGCAGCCGCTCACAGACGTGGTCGAGAAGGCAGTCCATCCAGGTCAGGATCATCTGAAAAAGACTTAAGACACTGGAGACTTTGTGAGCTTCTCATTGTACTTTGTCTATTCTGTACATATTGTATAGATACTCTCTTTGGAGTAGATTGTGCTTTTCTCAACCTTTTCTTATCCTCGAATTTCCACATGTGAAAAGCTGTCCAGTTTACTTCTACCCTGTTCTTCTTCTTCTTCTTGACATTATGTTTTTCCATTTGGGTCAGGTTACCTTTCAGCAATTCTAACTGCTTCAAGCTAAAACTGCCGCCGTCTGGGAAGCCAGACTCCGTCACCCACCACATTAGCTGTGACACAGAATCAGGACTATAATTATTTCTCATAAAATTTACATTAGGTCCAGTGACACACACTGTGTTTTTACTGAGCTAGCTCTTAGATTTACTGATGCCCATGACTATCTTAGTTTAATGTTGACAGTCTCTGTGCCAGAAAGCCTGTTTTTGTCTGTCTCTTAGCTTAATCTCTTAGTCTCTATCTGTACTCTGTGCTATGTGTGTATCTTTTTTGTTGGCCTTTTCTCTTTTCCCCAACCTGCTTTGCCCTCCGGAGAGTCTATGCCGAGCTCGTCAGCACTTAGTGGTGGGTTTTCTGAAACCTTGCAAACAAGACATTAATCCCAGACTAGTGCTGTGCTTTACTTTACTTTTTATTCCTAGGCCATGCACTAGGTGCCAATCCAGGTCCCTGACCTGTCGACAGATCCAGGTCTAAATCCTGTCTTTACAGCCGTTTCCACACAGAGACAACCAACAATATAATTTTACTATTTAACACTAATGAATTTAACTATGATTTTCTGGAAAAACTCTTACAACATTACAATCACTTAGCAGATTAAGCATTGTTCTCTATCATAAGTAAAAATAAATTCTCTCACCTGCCACGTGTCCAATTACTTTTGATTCCAGTGTTGAGGCAGCTCACGGTGAACTCCCGAGTTCTCTCACGCTCATGGCCAATTTTGCGGTTCGAGGTGAAGTTAACAGCTTTCAAGGTGCCCCCGGGAATCCCTGAAGTCGACCCTCAAACACGGAATCCTGCCGACAACTCCAGCTTGTCGTTAAAGTTTTGAGGTTTGAGAGAATTAAAGTATAAAATATAACACTGGTAGGCATGGGCAAAAGTAAAAAGGTTTCACAATTTATTGTGTTTAGCTGCACAGCAGGACCCAACACTCCGCGTGTAGCATGAGTAAGGCCAGGCCCCGTACAATGATTACATCAGGATTTTATAGACAGGCTTCAAACAAACAGGACATGTAAAAGCAAAACATCATCAACCATTGGCTTAGAAGCATCACCTGCTCATCTCCTGACAAAGCTAATCTTATCTTACCAAGGTCTACTAGAAGGTCTACTGGAAGCTGTTCATGCTGATTTAAGAAAACAACTGCAATTTCTTGTCACAATAACTACCAGTTACGAGAAGCATAGAAGCCTAGACGGACAAGGTCTTATAAACATCTCTAAAGTAAAAATTTCCACCACGCCAGACTAAATAAAGATAGCAAAATAATACAAAATGTTTATTAAATTCTGTAAAAGTGACTTAAAATAAAAAACACTGTCAAAGTGCACACCATCAATATGCAGCAGCAATGACTTCATGAATTATTACAGAAAATTAAGAAATATAAGGCAGAATTTTCAGACTATTAATTTAAAATAAGACAGCTAATATTGTAGATTACAATATTACTGTATCAGATCAGTGTTTAGATGGTTTTACTCCTATTCAAGAGACTGACTTAATTTTACTGATATCTTCTTCAAAATGATCAACCTGCATACTGGATCCTTTACCCACATGTTTCTTTAAACAGATACTATCAGTAGCTATCCAACCCATTTTATAAAAATAATAAATTCTTTCCTTAGCACTGGCTATGTAAGGAGGTGGCATAGTGAACCCTTGGTATCTCTAACTGACCTGATCCTAATGATCTGAGTAGTCTGCTTGGTTTATATTCAATTAGCATATCTGTAATGTATTTCGGTCCTAAGCCATGAAGTGATTTATAAACGAGTAACAATACTTTAAAATCTATTCTAAATCTAACTGGAAGCCAGTGTAAGGACCTGAGGACTGGAGTGATGTGCTCAGATTTTTTGGTTCTGGTCAGAATTCTGGCAGCAGTGTTCTGTATGAGCTGCAGCTGTCTAATGGTCTTTTTGGGGATCCCAGTAAGGAGTCCATTGCAATAATCCACCCTGCTGGTGATGAAAACATGAACAAGTTTCTCTAAGTCCTGTCTTGAGACAAAACATCTAATTCTGGCTATATTTCTGAGATGGTAGTAAGCTGATTTGCTTATCGCTTTCACATGACTACTGAAATTAAGGTCAGACTCTAAAATTACACCAAGATTTCTGACTTTATTTTGTGTCTTTAGACCCCTAGAGTCAATGTGTGTGTTAACCTTGAGAGTTTCATCTTTATTTCCGAATACAATGACTTCGGTTTTGTCTTTGCTTAACTGGAGGAAGTTTTGACGCATCCAACTGTTAATTTCATCAATGCACTTACATAGAGAGTCAATGGGGATGTAGTCATTAGGGGACAGGGCTAAGTATATCTGGGTGTCATCTGCATAGCTGTGGTAAGCAATTTGGTTCTTTTTCATTATTTGACCAATTGGGAGCATATACAAATTAAAGAGAAGCGGTGCAAGAATTGAGCCCTGTGGGATTCCACATGTCATGGATGTCCACTCAGATTTATGATTACCTATGTTCACATAGTAACCTCTCCCTTTTAGGTATGATTTAAACCATTTGAGGACCATCACAGAGAGCCCTACCCAGTTTTCCAGTCTATGTAAGAGTATGGTGTGGTCTACCATGTCAAAGGCAGCACTAAGATCTAGTAGCACCAGCACTGATATTTTACCTGAATCAGAGTTTAAGCGAATATCATTTATTATCTTTATGAGCACTGTCTCTGTGCTGTGATGCTGGTGGAAACCAGATTGAAAATTGTCCAGATAGCCATTTGAGTTTAAGAATTTGTTCAGCTGATTGAAAACAACCTTTTCAATGATCTTGCCTATAAAAGCAAGATTTGAGATTGGTCTGTAGTTGCTAAGTATGGTTTTGTCTAGGTTACTCTTTTTTAGGAGAGGCTTAACAACTGCCGTTTTTAGGGACTTCTGTCCTTATAGATGCTATAATGTACTTCAAGTTTTGTTTTCTGCCACATACGTTCAGCTTTTCTGCATGTTCTTTTCATGCTCTGTACAGCTGTTGTGTTTCTCCAAGGTGCTTTACGTCTGCCAGTGATCATCCTGACCTTTACTGGAGCTATACCATCAATAGCATCTTTAACTTTTAAGTTACAATTTTCAAGGAGAACATCAACAGAGTCTGCCGATATGTTTGGCAACATTGATATAGCATTCATAAATACCTCACTGGTGTTTTCATTTATGAACCTTTTTTTGACATAGACAGATCTAGCATCAGTGGCAGGACAGATCAATAAATCAAAGTAAACACAGAAATGGTCAGATAGCGCTTCATCCTTGATAACAGTGGATGAAATGTTTAGACCCTTGCTAATGAGCAGATCAAGAGTGTGTCCCCTATTGTGTGTAGGACCTTGCACGTGCTGGGTCAGATCAAAAGTGTTTAAAACATTTAACAGTTCAATTGCAGTATTGTTTTCTGCATTGTCTATATGAATGTTGAAATCTCCAGCAATAACAAAATAATCAAATTCAGAGGAGATTGTTGATAAAAGTTCTGTGAATTCATCAACAAATGTTGGGGTGTATTTGGGAGGCCTATAAATAATTGTAAACAGAATGCGTGGTGTACCTTTTAGAGCAATACACAAATATTCAAAAGACTGGTAATCACCAAGTAACACTTGCTTGCATTGAAACGCATCTTTGAATAAAGCAGCTATTCCTCCACCTCTTCTAACAGCTCTACAGACACTTATAAAAGTAAAGTTGGGTGGGGCTGATTCATTGAGGACTATAGCACTGCAGCTGTCATCTAACCAGGTTTCATTTAGAAACATGAAGTCCAGGTTGTTAGTGGTGATAAGATCATTAACTAAAAATGATTTGTTCTTTAATGAACGGATGTTCAGAAGTGCTAATTTAACAGTAACTGGTTTCCCTGGTCCAAAGACATGCATGGTAGGTTGATTGGCATCTCTGGAAAATTGTCCGTAGTGTGTGTGATTGCGTGAGTGAATGAGAGTGTGTGTGTGCCCTGCGATGGGTTGGCACTCTGTCCAGGGTGTATCCTGCCTTGATGCCCGATGACGCCTGAGATAGGCACAGGCTCCCCGTGACCCGAGGTAGTTCGGATAAGCGGTAGAAGATGAATGAATGAATGAATGGTTTTGGCCCTGTATCCATCTCAGAATGACGTCTAATAGGCAGTAGATTAGATAGAATTGTCGTGCGGCTGGAGAGGGCCTTCTTCTTTCTATCACTTATCAGGACAGAGATAGGGAAAGTTAAAGGGACATCGGGCTCCCGCATGTTCTGAAAACATTTCTGATTGTTACTGCTGTCATAGCGGGGACCCAACACATATCAGTTACCAGTGCTGTTTGCAGATGAGGGCTGGTGTGATCCCTGACGTTGAGGCAGAGGTCGGAGTGCTCTCTCAGATGGAGGGGGAGGGCAGGCTTGGCCCGGAGGCTTTGGTGGTTGTGGAGCCCGCCGTTTCTTGGTTGATATTTGGGGACTCGCAGCAATAGAAGTTCCAGCAGATACCAGTTTCTCCATTTTCTCTGAAAAGCACAGAAGTGGTGATGTTGGAGAGAAGGACAGAGAGTGTGACAACATCAGCTGTGATTCTGGTGTTCCTGGAGGCTGGGGAGTGTTATCTTGTTTTTCCTGGTTGTTAACCATAGAAACGTCCTTGGGTTTTGATTCACCATCCAGCTGTAGTGAGGTCTGTGGGCAGGGCTCAGCCTGAGCTGTGTCTGTGAACAGTAGTTGTTGTGGCTGCGGAGTTTTATCCTTGTCAACTGAATGTCCATCCAGGTGTTGGTGCGAAATCCTTTGGTCATTTAGGCCGTCCAGGAGTAGACTGTCACACTCAGCTGATGAATGATGAAGGGAGAAAAAGATATTGTCTTTAAGCAACCTAGCACCTAGTTTGTTTGGGTGGATACCATCTGTGTTAAAAAGTTGTCTTTGACTCCAGAAGATATTAAAATTGTCAATGTAATTCAGTCCTCTCATGGTGCACGTTTTTCACAGCCATGAATTTAAACTTAGTAGCCGAGAAAACATATTTGTTCCTCTGGCTGGGAGAGGTCCACTGATGAATGATTGAACTTTCAATCTTGCAAGTGTTTCTAAAAGTTCATTGAAATCCCTCTTAATGAGCTCAGACTGCTCTTTCCAGATATCATTCTTTCCCACATGTATGACAATCCGACTGACAGACTTATGTTTCATCAGAATGTTGCAAAGTTCCTTGTTAACATCAGAAACCGTTGGCCGAGGAAAACAGTATGTACGTGTAGCCTTGCTTCCAATGTTTCTGATAATAGAGTCACCCACTATCATCGTGCTTGGCTCGGCTGCTGTCTGAGTGGAGTGCCGCTGCCTGCTTGATATTGAGCGTCTGTTAGCTCTGTTAGCTACTGGCTGATGTGATCTGTGTCATTTACATTTGGGGATTCTTCGCCCAAACTCACTAGTGCTTCAAATCTATTTTCAATCCGCACAGGGGGTGGTAGAATACCAGTAGATGATGCTAATGCAGCAATTTGTGACACTCGTGACAGTCTAATGTCTTGAACACCTTTGGGTCTCGCACCCTGTTTATGCCATCGGTTTGTGTCCTCAATTACTTTAGGTTTCTCTGAGCTCACTATGACCTGTTTAAAAGCATTAGGTTCACCAGCTTTATGTTGAGAGGGACCACGATGAAGCTCTGCTGTATGTTCTTGCAGGGTCGGCAGCACCACAAGTAACTTTGTTTCGAGAACTGCAATCTTTTGTAGAAGTCTGTGGCAGTTTGAGCAGCAGGTGGATTGAGATCCAAAAGAAGGCATTTTCTCTTCTGTTGGAGTGTGGGCAGCTGTGTTGTCCTGATTTAGGATTGTAAACTGCCGGCAATAGCAGACTGGTAGACCGCTATGACAAATTCCCCAAGTTGTTGAATATTCCAAATATCAATATAGTTTCAGGAATTTGTAGTTTTAGTGTGAGTGCCCAATTGTTTAGTTTGAGCACTGTGCTCAACTGCTGGTAGTTAAATCAAAAGAAAAAAGCGAAAAAGCAAAAGTGCAAATCACAGAGAGCAAGTAGGAGCGTCCGAACAGTAGCGAAGCAGGAAGCAGAGTGGTGGTGTTACCCCTGGTAGGAGCTCGATGGCACAATCGGAGGGGCGATGTGGAGGTAGTTCCGTGGCCTTCGTTTAACTGAACACCTCTGCGAGGTCCTGGTATTCGTTTGGGAGTCCGGGAATGTCAGATGTAATCAGCGTGGTGTTTGTGGTGTTGAGCTGGCAGGGTTCCTCCGAGTCCCGGCGGTGTGCAGCACATGCATTGCCCCAGCTGGTGATGCACAGCTCGGGCCAGGAGATGACCGGGTTATGGAGCCTGAGCCATGGTAAGCCAAGGATGAGGGCGTGTCATGGAGAATGAATGATGTGAAAGGAGAGACTCGTGATGTTGGTCTCCCAATTGTAGGTTGAGGTCCCTGGTGAGGCGTGTGATGCATCCCTCTCTAAGTGGTCATCCGTCTATCGCCTCCATTGCTAAAGGGGACACACAAGGAACGTTATGGGTTCGAATGAATTTCCAAGACATAAAATATCCGGCTGCGCCCGAGTCGATAAGCGCAAATAGTTCCACTCTCTCTCCTCCAATCTTGAGCCATACACTGATTTGAGCGCCGCTCTGTGATTGCGAGATGACAGAATTTTGACTCACACGGGTTATTTCACCCTCGCAGGGGTCTGGTCGGGCAGGTTGGCAGTCTGTGTCCAGATTCCCCGCAGTAGAGGCAGAGCCGTTGGTGGAAGCGGCATTTTCGCTCTTCGGGCTTGAGGTGCATGTAGTCGATCTGCATCGGCTCGGGGTATTCGGGACGTGCGGCGGCACGTGCAGGGGCACATCGGGAAAGCATCAGGTTATCCAGCTGGATGGAGAGATCCACAAACTCGGCCAGGTTCCTTCCCTCGTCCCGGCAGGCAAGCTCGGCTTGGAAGTCCGGATTTAAGCCCTTGCAGTAGAGCAGTCTCAGGGGGCGTTCCTCCCAGCCTGCCTCCGTGGCGAGAGTGAGAAAGGTCAGTGCGTTCTCCACCGCGCTCTCTCCCGTAGCGGAGTGGTCAAAGACCATGCGGAACTGCGCGAGGAAGTTTTCAAAAGTGGGGAAGGTGTTCTCTCTCCACACCGCGGTGGCCCAGTCCAGCGCCTTGCCAGTGAGTAGAGAGCAGACGAAAGCGATGAGGCTGTTCTCCATTGGATATAAGGCCGGTTGTTGCGCCACGACACAACACTGCATTAGGAAGCCCCGACACCCCCCGGGGTCTCCGTTAAACTTCTCCAGGAAGGCTAGTCAGGGACTGGTGGTTGCAGGAGCAGGGTACGTGGTGGCCTGGGGAACCGTCGCTGGCACCGAGGAGCACCGAGTCCTCTGGCGGCTCCTTGCAAGCCCTGTAAAGCCGCGGCGAGCTCTTGAGTGAGCTGGATGAGGACCATGAGCTGTTGGTGATGGCTGGCGAGCTGCTGTGCTTGACTGGTGAGCTGGGTCGCGAGCTGAGTGACAGCTGCTGGATCTTCTGATGGCAAGGTCTCATGTAAGGAGGCGGCATATGGCTGAGGATCCATTTGCAGCGATTTATTGACAGAATACACAGGCGAAGTCAGACAGGCAATAATAAGAACGGGCAAAACACAGATGTCAGAGGACAGGTGAAAATCGGCAACGAGAAACAGGCAAAGGGTCGGGGCAGGCAGCAAACAGGTAAACGCTCAGAATGACTGCACTAGACAAGTCAATACCTCGCACTGGTATGAAGTTCAAGTTCAGTTTAAATAGAGAGTAGAGATGAGGAACAGCTGGTGGTGTAATCAGTGTAGGAGATGGCTGATGGGGAGTGTAGTCCGGAAGCACGCTAATACTCCGGGGACACGTCTCTATGCTGACGCTCGGGTGGTGTGTGTGGTTCGTTGCCCGTGACAGGCTATGTGTGGAAATCCTTTAAGATAGCAGTTATCAAACCTTTGATTAAAAAACCTGACCTCGACCCAGCCCAGCTGTCCAACTATAGGCCAACTATCAAACCTCCCTTTTATTTCCAAGATCCTAGAAAAGGTTGTAGCTCAGCAGTTATGTTCAGACCTACATAGGAATAATATTCATGAATATTGTATGTATCAGTCAGGATTTAGGCCTAATCACAGCATAGAGACAGTGCTGGTTAAAGTGGTAAATGACCTGTTACTGGTCTCTGATCAGGGTTGTGTCTCTTTGCTGGTGTTGCTTGATATTAGTGCAGCTTTTGATACCATTGACCATGTTATTTTACTTGATAGACTAGAACATGTTGTTGGTGTTAAAGCGACAGTCCTCTCCTGGCTCAGGTCTTATTTGACTTATGGTGACTACGCTAAACAAACTAAGATAATGTTTGGTGTTCCGCAAGGTTCTGTTTTAGGCCCATTGGTTTTTCTCCCTATATATGTTACCCCTTGGTACAATTAGTCATAAGCATGATATTGGCTTCCACTGTTATGCTGATGACACACAGCTACATGTTTCAGCTCAGTCAGATGTTAGTCACCAGATTAATAAGACTGAAGATTGTGTGAAGGACATCAGACAGTGGATGCTTACTAACTTTCTTCTGCTTAACTCTGACACACAGAAGTTCTTGTACTAGGACTATATATATATATATATGTATATATATATATATAAGGTGCAGACTATTTGGTTGTACCTCAAGTACAACAGTCTCCAGCAGGGTGCAGAGCTTTTTCTTACAGAGCCCCACAGTTATGGAACAATGGAACAGACTTCCGTTTGGCGTTTGGGACTCAGACACAGTCTCAGTGTTTAAGTCCAGGCTGAAAACACACTTGTATAGTCTAGATTTTTAAGAATAGTTTTTCTTAAGATTTCTGATTATAGAGTAACTCTGTACTCTGAACAGATCTGGAGGGTTCATGGCCATAGATTGTTTGGTGAACTTGGATGTCAGTTTGCTGCTTGCAGACTGTGGAGTGGTCGGAAACTTTACATGCCAGGTGACACGAGGTTGGACAAAGGCGAGTGAGGATCCAAATGCAGTTTTAGATTTTACTTAAACCAAAACAAGAAACAGGTAATACAAACAAGCAAACAAACAGGCAGGCAAAACAGAGCAGAATACAGAGCAGACAGGAGACCGGAACATCCACAACATACATACAAGCACAATGCAATAACGACCAACAAAAGGGAAGTGAACACACAGAGTATAAATAACAGACAAGAACCAATCACAGAGCAGAACCAATTAGAGACAAAGACAAGACACCTGAAGGAGAGAAGGAGTACAATTAATGTCCATGGAAACCAAAGAGTGGGTGGAGCAAACAATTAACCACAGGAAAAGACAGCAGACAGAAACAGGACAGAAACACAGACAGACTCATTACACCAGGAATATCATATCTAGTCTTGCCGGAGTCCCTGTCTGCACTTTACACATAATGTACATTGCCTTTAACCATCACAGGATTAGAAGCATACCTAATTACCTAATTGATTGTTCTTTTTTCCCCTGCCCTCGGCCTTCAATTTGCTAAAACTATTATTAAACTCTCCTAATCTGATTCGTGCCTGGTGTCCTGCATTTGGGTTCCTTTTACTTACCTCCCCCCAACACTGGCAATTTGTATAAAGCACATTAGCTACAGTCCAGTTACACGCAAATGAGGATGAGGTCCCCTTCAGAGCCTGGTTCCTCTCTGGCTTTCTTTCTCATTTCATTTCAGGAAGTTTTTCCTTGTCACTGTGGCTTGCTAATTAGGGATAGATGTTAGATGTATATCGCTATTTAATTTTAAACTTTTTTTTATTGTATTTCTATGCTTCCGTAAAGCTTCTTTGAGACAATGTCAACTCTTAATAGTGTAAAACAAATTTGTTACAACCATGCCTGCAAATCCCCATCCTGCCCACCAGAGGGAACCCTTGCACAAATATTGACACTTTCGGGTTCTATGTCCAGCCTAGTAAATATAAACACTGTGACCAAACTACACCTTGTGTTTCCAAGGGCCTGTTTCAGAAAGCAGGTTAAGTGAAAACTCTGAGTATGTTAACCCTGAAATGAGGGAAACTCTGGGTTTTCTGTTTCAGAAAGGGAGGTAAGTTAAACCCGAGAAAGCAGGTTAAGTTAAGCCTGTTTCTGAAAGAGAGGTAACTTATACTCAGAGTCAGTTACCATAGTAACTTACTATGTGAACCTAACCTGTTCGGGAGCAGGTTTTCTTCAGTAAACCCAGAGTTTACAGTATGTCGGTCTCCTCCCCTTTTTAAAGGGGAAGCGACGTTTAAACACCTCATTCATTGCCCACATTTCAGTTACGCAGAGAGCAGCAAAGCGAATGTGGGATGTGGTAGCTCAGTGGTTAAGGTGTTGGACTACTGATCAGAAGGTCAGGGGTTCAAATCGTAAATGTAAAATGAATGAAATGACGTGTCATTTTATGAACGATCCTGTTGATGAAGAGTCTGTATTAATTTTTTTGAGCCCAGAGTGGATTTTTGTCACATCCCTATGCATTTTTATTTGAGCGATACCGTTTTTCTTTACAGCCAATAAGATCCATAATCTCATCCATCCTTACATCAGCCATCATGGCCGTGCTCTTATATCCGAGCAGATACTTTGCGTTGCCTTACGTTTCTTTGCGAATTGTAGTTTTGTGTATAACATCGGGGATGCAGAACATATTAGTAAGGCTACTGATTGCAGAGCGGTCAGGAAAGTGTGCCTCGCTCTTAAGCGCTTTCTGACTATTTTTGTGTTGTTTCCTAATAAAATAAAATCCTGTTCTTCCGGTTTCACCTCTGATATTATAACAGTTGGGAATTTGCTCTAAAATAGTTCTTAATTACTAACTACAAATTACATCTTCAACCAGTCTAATTAGATTAATTTAATAATTACTATCTCTAGAAAGTATTGGTCTACTTACTAATTTGGTCTACTTACTTATTAATTACTTTCTAAATCCCATATCAACATCAACCACTTGAACAATAAGGAGAGACAAGAAATAAACAATATACAACTGCATGAATTATCCTTGAATTGAACAAAGTGTGTAACTAGAGGGAGAAGTTTACATTAAAAATATAACTTTTAAAGGTATATATATATATATATATATATATATATGTATATATATATATATATATATATATATATATATATATGTATATGTATATATATACACGTATATATACATATTATGTATATATACGTGTATATATATATATATATATATACACACACAACAGTGGATTTAACATCAAATTTTAAAAGGTGTATTTTAAAAATGTATGTTATATATATATATACATATATATATATATATATATATATATATATATATATATATATATATATATATAATACATTTTTAAAATACACCTTTTAAAATTTGATGTTAAATCCACTATTGTTTTATACAGCAGTGTTGCTTTTTTTTTTTTTAAATACGTGTTCATATTCTCCATACACTTGCATAAGCACTTCCGGTTCTGCTGGCGAGAAATATGCAGACTTTTCTTTTGTCTGACGCTGTTGCCATGGTGACTCGTTATATCTGTGCTCCATTGATAATGGCTTTTTTTAGTTGTAGTGCATGCGCTTAACTCAGAGTCAGTCAACATAGAGTTGGTAAAACTAACTCTTTTCAGCTGTTCTGTAACCGAAAACTCAGAGTTTCCCAACTCAGGGTTTGTCAACTCAGAGTTCAAGTTTAAACTCAGAGTTGGTTGAACCTCCTTTCTGAAACGGCCCCCAAGTCGTTATACCTCTGTTTTCACTGTGTTACCTAGTTGCCTGTTTACATTGGTTTTTGTCTTTTGCTTTGCCCCTTTGGATTTGTTTGTTTCATGGACTGTCTATTCTGTTTTTTTTTTTTTTTTTTTTTTTTTTTAACTCTGTTCATGTTTATACCTTTAGACCCTTCCTTTGTCTGATATTTTGGATTGTATTGTCTCTGTTTTCATTGAACTGCTTGATTCCACACAGAGATCCTGCAGCTATATTATAAAGCTAGCCTATATAGACTAATATTGAAGGAGCAGGATTCAAGCTGTTTTATTATGGTGTGGATAGTAAGAGAAATGGGGTAGGTGTGGTCCTGAAGGAGGAGTTTGTGAGGAATGTTCTGGAGGTGAAGAGAGTGTCAGACAGGGTGATGAGTCTGAAGTTAGAGATTGAAGGGGTGATGTTGAATGTTGTTAGTGGTTATGCCCCACAGGTAGGTTGTGAGTTAGAGGAGAAAGAGAGATTCTGGTGTGAATTCGATGAGGTGATTGAGAGTATTCCCACGGGTGAGAGAGTGGTGATAGGAGCGGATTTTAATGGACATGTTGGTGAGGGGAACACAGGTGATGAGGAGGTGATGGGCAAGTTTGGAGTTAAGGAAAGGAACCTTGAAGGACAGATGGTAGTAGACTTTGCTAAGAGGATGGACATGGCTGTGGTTAACACTTATTTTCAGAAGAGGGAGGAACATAGAGTGACTTACAAGAGTGGAGGTAGGAGAACACAGGTAGACTACATCCTTTGTAGAAGAGGCAATCTGAAAGAGATTAGTGACTGTAAAGTGGTAGTGGGAGAGAGTGTAGCCAGACAGCATAGGATGGTGGTGTGTAGGATGACTCTGATGGTCTGTAAGAGGAAGAGGTCAAAGATAGAGAAGAAAACTAAGTGGTGGAAGCTGAAAAAGGAGGAATGTTGTGAGGAATTTAGACAGAAGTTGAGGCAGGCTCTGGGTGGTCAGGTAGTGCTGCCGGATGACTGGGAAACTACAGCAGAAGTGATCAGGGAGACAGGGAGAAAGGTGCTGGGTGTGTCATCTGGAAGGAGGAAAGACGATAAGGAGACTTGGTGGTGGAATGAGGAAGTTCAGGATAGTATACAGAGGAAGAGATTAGCCAAGAAGAAGTGGGATATGGACAGGACTGAAGAGAATAGACAGGAATACAAGGAGTTACAGCGCAGAGTGAAGAGGGAGGTGTCTAAGGCCAAGCAGAAGGCATATGATGAGTTGTACACTAGGTTAGACACTAGAGAAGGAGAGAAGGACTTGTACAGGTTAGCTAGACAGAGGGATCGAGATGGGAAGGATGTGCAGCAAGTTAGAATTATTAAGGATAGAGATGGAAGGGTGCTCACAAGTGAGGAGAGTGTACAGAGGAGATGGAAGGAATATTTTGAGGAGCTGATGAATGAGGAAAATCAGAGGGAAAAAAGAGTAGAAGGGGTGAACTCTGTGGAACAGGAAGTAGATAAGATTAGAAAGGATGAAGTCAGGAAGGCCTTGAAGAGGATGAAAAGTGGAAAGGCAGTTGGTCCTGACGACATCCCGGTAGAGGTCTGGAAGTGTCTAGGAGAGGCAGCAGTGGAATTTTTAACTAGTTTGTTCAACAGGGTATTAGAAAGTGAGAGGATGCCTGAGGAATGGAGAAGGAGTGTGTTAGTGCCGATCTTTAAGAATAAGGGTGACGTGCAGAGTTGCAGCAACTATAGGGGGATAAAGTTGATGAGCCATACAATGAAGTTGTGGGAAAGAGTAGTGGAAGCTAGGTTAAGGAAGGTGGTGGAAATTTGTGAGCAGCAGTATGGCTTCATGCCCAGAAAGAGCACAACAGATGCAATTTTTGCTCTGAGAATGTTGATGGAGAAGTATAGGGATGGTCAGAGGGAGTTGCACTGTGTGTTTGTAGACTTAGAGAAAGCGTATTACAGGGTGCCAAGAGAAGAGCTGTGGTACTGTATGAGGAAGTCAGGAGTAGCAGAGAAGTATGTCAGAGTGGTGCAGGACATGTATGAGAGGAGCAGGACAGTGGTGAGGTGTGCTGTAGGTCAGACAGAGGAGTTTACAGTGGAGGTGGGACTGCATCAGGGATCGGCTCTGAGCCCCTTCCTGTTTGCTATAGTGATGGACCAGTTGTCAGAGGAGGTCAGACAGGAGTCTCCTTGGACGATGATGTTTGCAGATGACATTGTGATCTGTAGTGAGAGCAGGGAGCAGGTGGAGGAAAACCTGGAGAGGTGGAGGTTTGCGCTGGAGAGAAGAGGAATGAAAGTCAGTCGTAGTAAGACTGAGTACATGTGTGTGAATGAAAGGGAGGGAAGTGGAATAGTAATGTTACAGGGTGAAGAGGTGAAGAAGGTACAGGAGTTTAAGTACTTGGGGTCAACAGTCCAGAGTAATGGAGAGAGTGGGAAAGAAGTAAAGAAGCGAGTGCAGGCAGGTTGGAGTGGGTGGAGAAAGGTGTCAGGAGTTCTGTGTGATAGGAAAATATCAGCAAGAATCAAGGGGAAGGTGTACAGGACAGTGGTGAGACCGGCCATGCTGTATAGTTTAGAGACAGTGTCACTGAAGAAGAGACAGGAGTCAGAGCTAGAGGTAGCTGAGCTGAAGATGTTGAGGTTCTCTTTGGGTGTGACAAGATTGGACAGGATTAGGAACGAGTACATCAGAGGGACAGCCCATGTTGGACGTTTGGGTGACAAAGTTAGGGAGGCGAGATTAAGATGGTTTGGACATGTTCAGAGGAGGGAGAGTGAGTATATTGGTAGGAGAATGTTGGACATGGAGCTGCCAGGCAGGAGGCAAAGAGGAAGGCCAAAGAGGAGGTATATGGATGTAATTAATGAGGATTTGAAGCTAGTGGGTGCAAGTGTTGAGGATGCAGAAGATAGGGTTAGGTGGAGAGAGATGATTCGCTGTGGCGACCCCTGAAGGGAAAAGCCGAAAGAAGAAGAAAATTGAACATTACTCATGCCTTCTACTGAATATTTAGAGATTTTTACTATTTTAATGTTTATATTTTAATTCCTGTCTTATTTTGCTTCTTCAAGAAATAAATGGTAAAGTGTGACCTACCTGATAAATGTATTTACTTGATTTACTTCTCTTTGTAGTGAAATTTACAAGAGAAAGTGGAAAATATTAAAGATTTTATAAACCTGTTATTGCTGTGAGAAATGAATTGTCCTTTTCATCAAGGCAACACCTTAATGTGTGGTCAGTTATACTGAGTCTTCTTGGTCATTATAAAAATATGGTGATGTATCTGATTTTTTTTACCTACTTATTTTTGAATGTAAATTACAGATGTCATAAATACGCTACAAAGAAATTATGTTTTCAATGTGCCATTGAGGATGAAACTAAAAGCCCTGGCTTATGAAAATGTGTCTCAGATTAACAAACGTCTTTTTAGTCGTTCATGAAAAGCATGTAAGCAAGGCACAAACTACAAGGCATGATAAGTACAACAGGTAGTTACATGCATTTGTGAATACTCTGAGTGTCTGTATATAAAGCATGAACATGACTGTGAACTGGTGTTTAAGATAAAACCTCTGGTGAATGTGATGGTCGAGTGTTGTGCTGGGAACTGTAGTCTATGGAAGCCATGTGTTCTGGGATGTGAGGTTTCTTTATGAGTCCAATGCTGATGTGAAAAAGGATGTTTTTGTCCAGGTGAGCAGGATATACATATATGTCTAGGGCTGTGTTGTGGGAGATACATGATGATGATTATTCAGGTAAACTAAACTAAACAATGCTCTCTGTAATTGGATACTAAATGCAAACTTGCTGCAGGTCCCAGTCGCATTCCCATTTGGCTAGATGGGATCGATAACAATTTCCATCCGCTGTGGGTGCCAGTAAAACTATCTGGGGTAAGTATATATGCATAAATAGTTTGTGTAAAACATATAGCCTGTTGGAACAGCATTAGCCTGCTCAGTCTATAAGATACAAGAAACTCACAAAAGGACACTGAGGCGTTTGTGTGCTGCAAGGCTGAACATCTTCCTCCTTCAAATTTCAGGTACTTCATTCAATATTCTATGGTGATACTGTAGATAATATCTAAGAGTTAATAAGGGAAATATTTTAGATAGAATAACTAGTTTTGGAGAAATCTTTGTTTTGTTTGGAGACGGTTTTTTTTGTAAAAAAAAAATCTGTACTTGCCAAAACTTCGCATTAAAATATATAGGAACAATATTTAACTCGCAGATTTTTTGTTTATTTTGCACTTTTAACAATTAACAATTTCCTTTCTGTAAACAATATATGCTCAAAAAGGGTAATTGTCTTAACAGGAATTTTTGTGCAACAAATGATTTTCAGGTGATGAGAACTCCAAACAACATTGCTAGATATTTACATATAGATCTACATTATAGATATTGCAATTAAATATTTAAGAGTGAATTTTTATTACAAATCTGAAGTAACCAACAACAGTATGTTTCACTAAAACTAGTAATTTTACAATAAAGGAACCAAACCAACAGTGATCTCCCAAATATAGAACATAACAAACCCAATATTTAAAAAGCAAGACTTGAAGGATTTTTGGGACCTATTTTTTTTAATGGAGCAAAAAGCTCCATTAAATATCCATTAAATAAGCTAAATATTTCATTACAATTTGCCTGAAATGTCAGTCACTCCATATTACTTCTTTTATAGAACTGTACAACATTTGTAATCATGCTGATGTACTGAGTATTAGCATGGCTGTGCTCATCTGTGCTTATCTGTGATTACCTGCAGGCATGTGACAATGATCAAATCACAGCCTAATGCAGTCTTGCTGTTGTAGCCCAACTGCTGAGTTGTATAAATAAGAGAAATGCATGTTGCAAATGTCTAGAAACCTTTAGTTTACCTTGGCTCTATCAAACTGTCCCCTAGGTCCAATGCCGATCACAAGTCAAATTAGCATGACAAACATCAGACGATGATGTTGATAATGATGTACTTTTCAGTTTTTTCCATGGCTTTTCATGTTTAATGACAGTATGCAGCTGTCTCATCATGTACACTAATCTTGGCCAATAGGAATATTTGCTGTTATTTGCTTCAGCCTTTTTGCATTAAATTTACATTAAATGTGTCATCCGATTTGCATGCTAATGCTAACCCAATCGCACGTACCTATACCAAGCAAGCAACCAACCAGAATCATGTGAGATGTGATGCCGGATTTAGTTTTACTTTTTCCAATCACAGAACAGAGACTCAGAACTAGAACCTTTAAAGAAAACACACTGAAAGGCTTCGAACCAGATTAACGTGCATGACATGACTGTCTATACAGTTTAGTGAATATAAAAGTTTCTCTGTGTTATTCCAGAGCAGACAGAAGTGACAGACGGATGTCACTGTAAATAATAACATTTTATAAACTGACAAATGGTTAGGCAATCAGGGAACAAAATGTACCATAGTACCAATGTACAATACTGCTTGTTACATAAAATATCAAACAATCCAGTTACCAAGCCAGTGTAGATAAGATAGGGGTGATGTGTTCATGTCTTCTGCTTCTAGTTAGGACTCTAGCTGCTGTGTTCTGGACTAACTGGAGCTTGTTTATGCTCCTACTGGAACATCCAGACAGTAAAGCATTACAATAATCCAACCTAGAGGTAACAAATGCATGAACTAGTGTTTCTGCATCATGTAATGACATCATATTTCTTATCTTAGCAATATTTCTGAGATGAATAAAGGCTACCCTTGTGGTATTATTTATGTGAGCTTCAAATGAGAGACCGGTATCAATAATCACACCGAGGTCTTTTACTGCTGCACATGATGTAACAGAAAGACCATCCAGAGTTACTCTGTAATCAGAAAGATTACTTCTGACTGTCTGTGGTCCTGGTACAAGAACTTCTGTGTGTCAGAGTTAAGCAAGAGGAAGTTAGTAAGCATCCACTGTCTAATGTCCTTCACACAATCTTCAATATTATTAAGCTGGTGACTCACATCTGACTGAGCTGAAACATATACTGTAGCTGTGTGTCATCAGTATAACAGTAAATTTCAATACCATATTTATGAATAATTGCACCAAGGGGCAGCATATACAGAACCTTGTGGAACACCAAACATTACATTAGTTTATTTAGAGTATTTACCATTTAGATTTACAAACTGATAGCAATCAGTCAAATAAGACCTGAGCCAGAAGAGGACTGTTCTAGTCTATCAAGTAAAATAACATGGTCAATGTTATCAAAATCTGCACTTCAAGAAAACACCTGCAAGGAGACACAACCCTGATCAGAGACCAGTAACAGTGTAACAGTGTAAAACCTGGACTTCCTGACATGGAGACCTCAGTCAGTCTGGATTGGGAACATCATCTCCAGCACCACGACAAGTCAAGTTTGCCATGACATGACCAGTGCAAAAGCTCACTGTGTGGTTTAGAGCCAGCAACATTGAACAGTAGAGCCCCTCAGGGCTGTGTGCTCAGTCTACAGCTGTTCACTTTGCTGACTACATCATCATCAAGTTCGCCAATTACATGACAGTGGATGGTGGGTCTCATCAGCAAGAACGATGAGTCAGCATACAGAGAGGATCGCAAGACCCTGCAGTGGATAGTGAGGACAGTTGAAAAGATAATTGGAGTCTCTCTTGAAGTCCATCAATCAGAGGCAGTGTTGTAATGTAACGGAGTACAAATACTTTGTTATTGTACTTAAGTAGAAATGTCACGTATCTGTACTTACTTTGCTATTTAAATTTATGTCAACTTTTACTTTTACTCCACTACATTTCCTAGATAAAATGTAGACTTTTACTTCGTTATATTTCCACTAAACATCTTTGTAACTACAAAATAAAATCAGAAGAAATGTGTGTGTCTGCAATAAGGGAGGTTTGGCGAATCACTGCTCCTAGATTACATTACGCTCCGCACGCTCTATTTCAGCGTAATGTTGCTAATAGGAGGTGGAAGCACAATTGAAACCGCCATGGAAGCACCTACTGGAGGACCTCCCGTTATCGTAGACCAGGGGTGTCCAACCAGACAGAGACCAAGAGCCACATTTTTTACTGTGTTACCACAAAGAGCCACATCATACATGAAAGATGAATGAAAGATTCTTCCTACCGGATGAAGCGTCTCTTATGTCTACCGAAAATCACTGAAATTTTACTTTTTACTTTTATTTCAAATACTTAAGTACATTAAATATCAGAAAATGACTTTTGATACTTAAGTACAGTAAATATCAGATACTTTAAGACTTTTACTTGAGTAATATTCTAAAAGGTAACTTTCACTTCTACCAAAGTCTTTTTCTAGTACGATACTTGTACTTTTACTCAAGTATTGCTTTCTAGTACTTTATACAACACTGATCAGAGGCCAACTGTGCAATTCAGACCACACAGAAATCAGAGTCAGTTCCCTTCTGAGTCTAGTTCCTCTCAAGGTTTCTTCCTCATATCATCTCAGGGAGGTTTTCCTTGCTGCCATTGCCTCTGGCTTGCTCATTATGGATAGGGATTGATGTACAGTATTTTAAATTTTAAATTATTATTTTTAAATTAATTTTAAACTTTAATTGTATATATTCACTTACTTTATTAATTCAATATGTTGTAATCAGACAATGAGGTAACAAGGGACAGACAAAATCGAGAACAGAAAACAGGCAAGTTTGACAACAGGTAAAACAACACAGGAAAAAAGGTGGGATAGTTCTGAAGAGACCATGTGGCAGGGAAGGCATGTATTCGGTGTGCTTATATAGCAAGGTGAAGTATAAAATAAACGTGCTACGCTCAAGATGGCTGCTGACCTGGAAGTGAACATCACAAACCTGGAAGTGCGTGCTACATGAGAAGACATTTACTTTATTTACTGTCCATTATCAGCCAAATGAGAATATCCCTGTTCTGATTTCTCTTTCTTCCTAATATCATCTCAGGGGGATTTTCCTTGCCACCATCACCTCAGGCTTGCTCATTATGGAGACATGTTAAGGATAAAAATGTATAAATCTTTTTTTATTTTGTAATTTTTTTCAATTGTTAACAATTTCAATTGTTAAAATCACTATACAATTAATTTGAATTGAATTCTGGTTTGTCAGTTTTCCATTATTACACAGTAATTGTCTAGGTACATTCTTTTTAGAGTCTAGTTCAGTCAGGACCACTTGAGTCAAAATAAAGACAATTCTTTTAGACATATTTTTAAATTTTTATTTGCAAGATTGTTAAAATTACATTTGGCGGTATGGCTCTGTTCTGAATTCCCCATCCTTTTCTATATTTTTAAAAATAAATCTGGAAAAAGTTTTTTTTTTCTATGTGTTAATGTGTGTTTAAAAGTGTTAATGTATACAGTAGGTTTTAGAAAAGTTTGGTTAGGTTTTAATATTTTTTTTTTATTTCAGAGTGAGTTTTCCAGCAACATAATCAGTGATGTGGAACCAACTGTTTATACTCCTGCTTTTTACAGGTAAGAATCTCACAAATATTTGTGTGTGACATGTTATGTATTAAACAGAATCAGAGTGATTAACTTAACATGCCTTGATTGTGTCATTGTCGATGAAGGGTGCAAAAATGTTTGACAATGTCTGTTTGTTAATTAAAATCATATTCAAATGTGGGCATTTCTTTCAAGCTGGCAGGGATGCACTGTTACCCTGCAAAGTGTTGGCCATCCATTCAGGGTGTCTCTGCAGTAAATGGATGTTATTAATAGAGATATTCACTCTATACAATATAATTAATTTTATCACAGTTTAGTGTTTGGACTGCTGCTTACATCTAAAATGTATAACTATTGCACCACCACATCATACTCACACCGTATTGTCTGTTTGAAAAAAGTATTCTTATTTTGTTTCATTTAGAATGTTAAATTACTTTTACAATACATCTAACATTGTGTGCTGTGTAAATGATAAATATGTGCTCCTCATCAGTTTCTAAAATCAAACAAATAACAAGTCATGACAAAAAACACAATTTTCTAAACAGAGGATTTTTTATCCCCTAAAAGTAAAGCAACATTCAGACACCAGTGTCAGGATGGGCCAGAAGGGAGGACTCAAATGATGTAAATAATAAAAGTCTTTAATAAGCTTGACAAAAATAACCAGGCAAGCAGGCATACATTCAGCATAATGACCAGTCTGTAATCCAGTACACAGCCAGGCAAAGATACAGTGCAGGCAAAAATACAGAGTGAAAAACAGTCCAACAATCCGGTACACAGGCAAGCAGGGTAAAACAGGGCAGGTAAAACACAGAAACTAGAACAAACAGAGTCAAACCAGGAACAAGGGATGAACTCACAGTGCACAGGGCAAACTGAGAAGACCATCTGGCAAGGAACCATGTGAAACCAGCGTCCTTATATAGTGCCTAACACCTAAAATGTCCACCGCTCTGGAAGTGAAAATCCAAGATGGCCGCTGACCTGCAAGTAGTGTAGCAAACCAGGAAGTTTGGGAAGAGTGCTGACAAATAGTTTATCAGTCTCTTACATTGTTCTGGAGAAATTTGGCCCACGTTAAAAAACATTGCTTCGGTTTATGTTCATTGATTTTGAGGTCATTCATAAAGCTGTGCATAAAGATTACTTAAGATCCAGCCACAGCATCTCAATAGGGTTGAGGTCACCTTGATTTTTTTTTCTAATGTAGTGATACAGATGCCAATTTACTGGTGAGCTTGGCTCACAGTTCTATAAAATTACCCAGTTTTAAAATTTGAAAGGCATCACATTTGTCTAAAGAATCTGGGATAATATGGATCTCATCACTGTATTAAATTTTCACAGGTTCTGTAAACAAAAAAATGGGTTTTGCAAGATACCTCGAATGTGTGTCTAAAAGGTAATGTTCCAGAACGTTTAATTTTAAAACATTTAATTTTTGAACTTTTTGTGCAAAAAAAAAAAGGGAGATAAAAGCGATCTTTCAGGAAATAAGGGAGTTTTTCTTAGCCACAGCCACTTACCTGCAGCCACATAATAAATCACAATATACTGTAGTTTGTCATGGTTTTCTTTACATTCCTGCATTAAAAGGACTTGAACATAGACTGAATTTATGGGAAACCCACTCCAAATTTAATTATCCTAAATATCCTAATAACATTATTGCTTCTCAGAGATTGTGGCTAAAATCGTTTCTTTTTGGCATGATGTAGAAAGTGACATGAATTTACCTGAAACTGCTGAAAGTTCTGCTTGTATAGAGCTAGTAACTCTTCTTGATTATTAATTAAATTAAACATTTCATTAGTAACACCTGACTGCTAATTATTCTCCACATTGCTGCAGTGGGAAAGGTATTAATTTTTCATCTGCTTTCTGAATGTTGGTTTACTTTTTTGGGGGAAAAGGTTATATGATATCTGTTGTATTTTTTTGTTATCACACGGGTTTGTTTATTTATAGAAGTATTGTGCACAAATAAATAAAAACCAAACAATTTATGGATGGTGTACTTTCTTTTGCCAAAGACAGTAATTTTTAAGGACAAAAATGTAAAAAGAAAAATCTAGGAAAAATAACACAAGCTAAACTCTTCCACAGAAGTCCTTCCCCTTGTCCCGTCTCTTTCTTTTAAGTACTATCTGATCAAGGAGGGGAAAACATGGAGTGATGCTCAGGCTTACTGCCAAGCCACATACACTGACCTGGCTGTTCTCAAAAGCAAAGATAACATTGTCAAACTTCAGAGCATAGCACAGACTCAAAGGTTCTATTCCTCTGCTTGGATTGGACTGTACACTAACATCAACAAGTGGCAATGGAGCTTTGAAAACAAGCCGGTGGTAAATTTTACACACTGGGCAGTCACGGAACCTAACAACATTTACGGAAATGAGTTGTGTAGCTTCATATGTTATGGAAAATGGTACGAGGCACCATGTACCTGGCTGTTATATTTTGTGTGTTTTGATGGTGAGTAACAGAATTGTATTATACAGTATTATTTATTTATTTAGAACATTTATCTATTCCAAAAAAAAATAAACAAATATAAACAAACACACACACACCAAATCAAATAAAAAAAAAAAACACGCATTATTTCCACACATAACATCTGTTCATAGTGAAGGTTACTGGATCTCAAGCCACTCTGCTTGCAATACTTACTCTCTGGTGTTTTACCAATACTGAGGAAGGAGATGTTTGTATAAATCTGCATTACCTGCTCATTTTTTGTGACTTCTCCTTGCTTCATTTCTAGTGACCGATCACACCTTCACTGCCATGAAATGATCAAAACAAAAATATTTATGAGTCAAGTCAAGAAGCTTTTAATGTTTTTTAAGCATATATACAGTAGCTGACACAGTACACAGTGAAATGAAATAACGTTTATTCACCATGGTGCTACATAAAAAACATAAAACAACAGAGAGCTAAGGACTTAAGTCCTAGCCACATAAAGTGCAACGTGTAAAAACCTAGTGCACTATGCGACACAAAAGACAATTGTTTCGTCAAGGGAAAGAATACACTATGAATGAGCTTTTCTAACTCCAGGCCTGAAGAGGGCAGAGAACCCAAATGTATAGGTGGAACTTATGATTTAGCCAGCGTTGCTGGAGGGGCTGCTTTCACCTGCACACCTGCCAAATAAGCATGGGTATAAAAATGTTTGTGGTTAGCTTTGCCACTTCTTTTTATTGCTTGTATTCCTCAACTTGTAAACAAGAAACACACAGCTCGGTGTTCAACCCTAAAGACGCAACTGGTATGTAATGTTTGGGATGATTTGCTATGTTGCATTTAGTGTTTAGCACAAATCAAATGTTTCATTCTAGTAGAAGTGATTATTCATTTCATTTTGAATGTATCTTTAGTGCAGATAATGTGGCAGTGGAGGTAATTGTATGAAGTGTTGGATTACATTGAGATGTTTAAACAATCCCTTTACTTAAAAGCTATGCTTTGTTGCCTTGTCATGCATTGTTTATTGTGTGAAGTAATGTATGTTTATTTTCTGATTATCTTTAAGGTTATCAACCTATCGCCTATTGTCTATTCCTTAATCTGTGGTCCATAATCCTATGCCATTCATTTCATTCAATTATACTCAACAATTCAACTGTTTCAACATATTACCAATGCCATCAAAACCATCTGGAAGAAAAATAAAAATACCAAAAAGGAATTGAGTTGTCCCTTTGCATCCTTCAAGTGTTGAACAAGCCGTTTTCAAGTTTGGGTAGAGCTGAAGTGTTTAAGATAACTTGACAACAATATAAAACACTACAAAACAAGTACACAAAATAGCACTGACCAGTGTACCTACTGTATATTATAAAGTATATTGTGCAACTAGAGCAATTGTAAACATATACAAACTCCTGCAGAAACAGCAGTTTGATGGGGTATTGAAATGTGTTGTGCAAAACAGCAATGTAGATCAGTTCTGTTTGTTGAGAAGCCTGATGGCTTGAGGGAAGAAATTGTTGCACAGTCTGGTTGTGAGGAAAGAATGCTACCTTTTTCTAGATGGCAGGAGGGTGAATACATTTACATTTACAGTATGTGACAGACTCTCTTATCCAGAGCGAAGTACAAAAGTGCTTTTAAGTCTCTTTCATTGAATACATTAACTCTGGTTCACTCTGGTTCACACAGACTTAAGATACAATAACCCTAAAATACTGTTCAAAATGTTCTTTTTTAAATACACACATACAATAAACAGAGGAGAAAGTGCTAGTTCAGTTATGTCATAAGAAGTAGGATAGCCAGTGACTCAGCTGTCTGGTCCACTAGGGGAAGTTCATTCCACCACCTCAATGCCAGAACAGAAAAGAGCATGTGGTAGCCTAGTGGTTAAGGTGTTGAACTACCAATCGGAAGGTTTTGAATTTGATCCCAGGTCCACCAAGCTGCCACTGTTGGGCCCCTTAACCCTCAATTGCTCAGTTGTACAAAAAATGCGATAATGTAAGTCGCTCTTGATAAGGGTGTCTGCTAAATGCTGTGAGAGATGATTACCCTGAGAGATGGTGGAACCAGTGGAGCAGTGCTGGTAGCACTGTGGGTGCGGGGTGCAGTGTGAGGAGTGATGAGGGCTTTGAGGTAAGAGGGAGCTGGTCCATTTTTGGCTTTGTAGGCAAGCATCAGTGTTTTGAATCTGATGCGTGCAGCTACCGGAAGCCAGTTGAGGGATCGCAGTGGCCGAGTGGTATGCGAGAACTTAGGCAGGTTGAAAACAAGCCGTGCAGCTGCATTTTGGATCATTTACAGAGGACAAAATGTGTTCATAAATAGACCTCCCAGTGAGAGCTGCAGTAATCCAGTCTAGAAATGACAAGAGACTGAACAACCTGAGCAGCCTGTGTGGACAAAAATGGCCGAATCCTTCTAATGTTGTAGAGAAGAAAACGGCATGAGCGAGTCATGCAAGGAAAAGGACAGTTGTTTGTCCATGGTTACCCCAAGGTTGCGAGCTGTGGTTGAAGTGAAGATCAGATCATTGTGCAGGGATATTGCATAAACTCTACTGAATTAAACTTCTAATGAAATAAATGTGTGTGGGGTGAAGAGTGTGTGTGTGAAAGCCAACAGCATTGTGGATGCAGTGTGTGGTGTAAATGTCTGTGATGGAGGGAAGAGAGACTCCAATGATCTTCTCAGCTCTCCACACTATCCTTGGGATCAGGGTCTTGGGATCAGAGATGGTGCAATTCTCAAACCAGACAGTGATGCAGCTGTTCAGGATGATCTCAGTGGTCCCTCTGTAAAATGTGTTCAGGATGGGGTGAGGGAGATGGGCTTTCCTCAGCCATTGTAAGAAGTAGACTGGTGTTGAGTGACCAGGTGAAGTTCTCCACCAGATCAACACCAAGGAATTTGGTGCTCTTGACAATCTCTACAGTTGATCCATCAATGTTCAGAGGAGAGTGGTCGCTCTGTGCTCTTCTGAAGTAAACAACCATCTCTTTTTAGTTTTATCAACATTCAGAGACAGGTTGTTGGCTCTACACCAGGCAGTTAGCTGTTCTACCCTTCTGTATGCTGACTCATCGTTCTTGCTGATGAGACCCACCACGGTCATATCATTAGAACCCAGAAAGAGCATTATTTAGGGAAAAGCAAGCAGCGGATAATAAATATTTACACGTCGTTAACCAAGTTATGCATTTCGTTGTTAATGGTGGATCAACTGTTAGAACGTGCATTTGCAGTGGCTGCTGTGGATCCACATTGCGCTCTCTGCTATTTTCACAGAGGTGTATGTAGTCATCAGAATTTGGAACAATTCCAGCCAATGCTTGATCCGCTTGATTCACTATGATCCACTCACCAGGCTTCAGGTCATGCAATACATCTTCATGCGATTTAGGAAAGGCATCCTTCACCTGTCTGTGAATATCAGATAACACAGAGGACAGTTTGTGCAATAGTTCAGAATTTCACCTTCACATTCGCCAATATCTTGCTTAGATGTCGGGAAAGCTGCTACCCATTTACAGAACATATCTACAATGACCAGACAGTACTTCATACCCAGTGAAGGTATGAAATACTGTCTGTTGTTGCACATATGACACAGCATTCACAAAATATTTGGGAGTAATTAGTAAAACCTATTATATGCCAATGTTTCCTTATTTCTGTTACCATCCCTCCTTTTGACACGTGACCTGTACCATGTGTCAATTTAGCATGAAAAGGAAACAATTAGTAAACATGGTTTCCCTGAGGAACCAATTCAAACACCCTTTTTTTTGACACATCCCAGCTTTCCCCAGCGTTGTGTCTCCTCACGATCACTCATACAGTACCTTGTAATTCAGTGAGATCTAGAATAGAAGAAGTCAGTTTAGTTATGATGTTTGTACTTTGTTTCTGCTCAGGTTGTTTTCTGCTGGTACCACAGGCAGAGTCAGCTTTTGCATTACCTATGGAAACAGGATCATTATTACATGTATGTGCTATTACATACTACGAAAGTAGGATTGCATCCAAGAGGTCAGCTATCAGGCCATGGTCTGTGATGGGTCTTCCCAAGGAGATCAAAAACCTCCAATGTTTCCACAGTGTCCCAAAGTTATGTGTAACGCTGAAGGCTCTTACCCTCTGCCAATTTACAGACTTCTATAATGGTGGTAATTTCTGCTGCCTGTGCTGAGTAATGAGATGGGAGCTTACCTAAAAGTAAAAGTTTTTTCTGAGTAACTACTGCAAACCCCACACAGTTTTGACCTGTTTGAGTTCCTGGATGCTGATCCAATCACAAATAGTTATAGATCAGGATTTGTCAGTGGTGTCTCCTGCAAATCATTAACCACAATCACACAATCAGGCTCCCCATCATGCTCTGTGGGAAGAAGTGTGGTAGGGTTAAGAGTTGTACATCATTTAACTGTGACATTCAGCATTTCTAAAAGCACAGTGTTGGCTGCACGATGGTTGAGATACATCATGTGTGCTGTTTTTGTTCTAAAAGCAGTTGCGACACTGCCTGTGGTACCAGCAGAGTTAATTCGCTGTAGCCTACAATTGTCTTGTGAGGTATTGATGGTCTATTTTGCTGCAGCTACTGCTCTGAGACACATAAGCAGGCCTGTTGCCACTGGATCTAGTTTACCTGAAAAATATGCTACTGTGTCCCATGATCTTGGAGCAAAATTGATGTCATGCACCCCGCTTGGTTGTCCACAGTTTGTGTAAATGGTCTCATTGGGTCAGGGATGCCTAGTGTGGGTGTCATCTGTAATGTCTCAGTTGTTCAAATGCAGCATTAGCAGTCTCAGTCAACATCACTTTGCTGTGTGCTTGTAGGCCTTGTCCTTGTGCAGTAGCGCTCAGCGGTTCCTCTACAACAGCATAATCGGGTACGAACATCCTATAGTATGAACACATGCCTAAAAAAATATGTATATGTATGATAACTAGATAAATGTATGATTCACCCGTCCTACCCCAGCTATAGACATGACTGCTACGCCACTTCACATCTCTGATCACCTGGCATCCTTCACTATCACTCTTCCTATCCTACCTAAAACCAACTTTTAGCATCTCTCTTTTACCTGTCACAACCTCTTCTTTATCTCCCCTTTCATCTGTAGATTCCTGCACTCTTTCATCTTTCTTTCTGACCCTGAATCCTTTTGATCTCTGCATTTTAGACACTCTACTCTCATGACTGATGGACCTCCCCTGCCCTCTGTCTACTAGACCCAGGAAGATTTCTTGTCCTGCTCCTTGGCTGTCAGATGTGTTGCACAGCAATCAGAAATATCAGAAAAGAGAAAGTGGAAGAAATCACAAATTGCAGATCCTGCCTCTTTTCATGCACTTCTCTTTGGATGTGACTTTTGCAAACAAAAGCTTGAGGCTTTGGCACATCTTTTCTTTATTACTCAACCTCCTGGCTCCACCTGCTTCTCCTGAAACTCCTGAAGACTTTGCCATCTTTTACATTGAGAAGATTCAGAAAATCTGACAGACCTTCACTTCTGCCCTGACTACAAATATATTACGCAGCTAGGATTCCTCTACTCCTTCATTGTAACATCTGTCAGCCATAGCAGCAGAAGAGATTCTACAAGTCATCCAGTCTTGCAATCTTACCACCTGCTAATCTATTCCACTATGCTCCAGACCATCTCACAAGACCTTCTGCCCTTCATCATCACACTTATCAATGAATCCCTAACATCTGGTCATGTACCAACTACCTTCAAGTGAGCAAGGGTTATTCCCATCCTGAAGAAACCTGCTGTGGATCTCTCAGACATCAGCAACTACTGGTCAGTAGTGCTCAGTGGTTCCTCTATAACAGCATAATCGGGTATGAACATCATATACTATGAACATACAATCTCTTTCCAAACAATCTCCACTTTTTGCGTGTCACTGAGAAACTACATGCTGCTAAATGATCCACGATGTCAGCATTTTACACAGTCAAACAGAAGACTCATTTTTGTGCATGCTCAGGAGTCTTAGATTTCTTGGAATCATGAAGGGGATAGAGATCTGCTCCACACAAACTTTACACCAGTGTCCCACAGGGCTCAGTACTTGGTCCTTTTCCACTGCTATGCTGATGTTACTCAACTTCAGATAAGTTCTGCCTGGATCTCAGCATGTCTGGTAGACACATAATCATGGATTATAGCTCATCAGCTGAAACTCAATCCTAGCAAAACTGAACTGCTGGTCATCCCAAGTGATTCAACTCTCTGCTCTCCCTCGGCCACTGCTCACAACCTTGGGGTAACCATGTACAATCAACTGTCCTTTTCCTCACATGTTGCTAATGTGACATGCTAATGTGATCTCAATATCAGAAGAATTCTGCCCTTTTCATCCACAAATGCTGCTCAGGTGCTTGTTTAGTCTCATTTTGAGAGTAGACTACTGCTGCTCTCTCAGTCAGGTCTACATCTGAATGCAAATAATCCAAATTGTTCTCATATACCATCCCACTGCTGCGCTACCTCCACTGACTTCTGTTGATTAGATTCAAAACACTGATACTTCCCTACAAAGGCAAAAATGTTCCAGCACACTTTCATTTCAAAGCTCTTATCACTCCACGCACTGAACCTCGCTCCCTCTGATCTTTTAGCACTGCTCGACTAGTTCCACCATCTCTGTGTAAGAGGCAGGTATACATACATGCAGACACAGAGGTGTTGGAATGAAATTTCCCTAAATGTCAGAACAGCTGAGGCAATGGCTGCATGCTTTCTTCAAAAGACACATGCAAAACTCTCCCAGCAGAGTTTTAGGCTGACGGTATTCTGAGTCGGTGTCCTTGCACACCACATTTCAATATCTCACCCAATTACTGCTTTAACAGAACTGTTTGTTTGCAAGAACCCTGTTTACGAACTTCTTTTGCAAAATGTCTATGAACCTATACATTTGCACTATACTTTTGTTTTGTACAGAATTCACACTGGTCTGCACTGTTTTTTTTTGGCTAAAGTGTTTTGTTTTGTCTTTCATCTTGCACTGTTTGCACTAGGTTGCACATGTTGCACTTTATGTGGCTAAGACAACTTACTTTCAGTCCTTAGATCTGTGGTGTTCTATGTAGATCTGTGGTGTTCTATGTAGATCTGTGGTGTTCTATGTAGATCTGTGGTGTTCTATGTAGATCTGTGGTGTTCTATGTAGATCTGTGGTGTTCTATGTAGATCTGTGGTGTTCTATGTAGATCTGTGGTGTTCTATGTAGATCTGTGGTGTTTTATGTAGCTGTATGTTGTTTTATGTAGCTGTATGTTGTTTTATGTTGCACCATGGTCCTGGAGAAACACTGCTTCTTTTCACTGTGTTTTACATCAGCTATGTATGGTTAAAATGACAATAAAAGCTTCTTGACTTGACATGACAGTGTTGAGGTTGAAACCTTAAGTGTAAATGAGATTTAGAGCAGCATGAATAAGAGTGCATGGTATTAGGTAAAGATTCTGGACATTCTCTTGGCTGTTAATTATTAAACATTAAAGCGATAATGTTGCTCTCAAAAAAAAAAAAAATATGCAATTTTAGCAATGTTAATGAAACAATGCATTGTTCTATATACTATAAATAATATAGATTATGTAGATAATTACAATATTCTGTATACTATAGATTATCTAGATAAAATACTACATTCTGCTGTGCTTGAAAAATATCTAACTGGGGTGTTGTAACATCTGTGATATTCATCCTACCACCCTCGTCTGAATACAGATCTCAGTCACTTCCTCAGCTCATTTTCTTTCCACCACTGTAATTAAGCCACATATTTTTTGCGTCTTTACAATGTATTGTCAGTTACCCTGCTTTACAAAGCATTCTTCTATCTTTGCATTTTTACCTCACATTATTGACCATTGTGCCTATTTTTTGCTTTCTCAACTTTTTGATTTGAATTTGTGTTGTTTGCATGGTTAGATTCTTTACCTGCTTCCGAATACCTGCTTTCAAATTTTCGTCATGTCCTTGTGCCTTATGATTAGAATTTGTATGCTTCTGTCTCATTAATCTTATGCATATGGAGTCTGAATCTGCCTCCTCATCAACTGTTACAGGCATAATACACACTTGATCCATTCCCACCTTTGATTATTATTGAGAACCTCAGTTATCTAATTATTAATTTTCTTTCAATTCAATAGCATGATAAAACTTTATAATAACAAACTTGAATATTCAGATGAGTACATTCTAATCGTGTTTTTTTTTCACAGACAGGGAGAATACTACAGAAAGGTACATTTTAATTACTCAGGCTAAAACATGGTATGATACTCAAAGTTACTGTAGGCAGTATCATACAGACCTGGCCAGTGCAAGAAATGCAACAGAAAACTCAATTGTTGGGGCAATGCGATATTGGGGTTGGACTTGGTTTGGCCTCATAAGAGACCCCTGGTATTGGACAGACCAGACCACCAATGTGTCCGTCATTAATTGGTGGCCTGGAAACACTGAATACGTGAAGAATAAAAGTTGTCTATTTATATGGTGGTCTGGCTAATGTAGAACAGTGCTCAAACAAACTGCCTTTCTTCTGTTACTGTGAGTTTAAATTAAATTCAGTCTCATATTAAACTAATTTAAGTTGATTTCTGAATGTAGTGTTAATTTTCTATGTTTGTTTCTATGTGCATAAGCATTTCTGTCTTCAGCATTCACAAAACAACAGCATATCATAAGAATGAAGGTGAACTCCAGTCAGGATGTGAATGATCCTAAAATAATGACAGCTATCGAGGAGAAGGTGGGTTTCATCTTCACTCAACATACAGTCACCTTCTCATTACCACAGCCAGACCTCGAGCCTTCATCACACAGACATGAACAGACTGTAGTCTAATCATAATACATCTTATGTAGCATTTTTACAAATCTCACCATAGATTCTCATCCTGCATCATTCACTAACTAAAGTCATGTTCTGTTCTTCAGCTCAAGCAGAAACTGAAGGATTATGGAATGGCTGAGAACATCACTGTGACATGGAGAAAGCAACCAGATGGAGTGGTGTTTCACAAGGAGGAGGAAAACATTACTGCAGTGACTAACACTAGGGAGACTTGTGACCTCTAAATCTCAAATAGTGTTTATTCTGTAGTGCACTGATTACTTTTAGTTTGAGGACACGGAGTGTGTGTAATATTTTAAAGTTCTTAAGTACTACTTTAACTGACCTATAATTACAATGTTTGAAATAATTAGAAAAGAACATAGATATTTACATGTTTTCTTTAGTGCTCTATATTAACAGTGATTTCACTGCATATGTACAAAATATAAAAGCTTCTACTCTCTTTCTACTCCGATTGTGTCTGAGTCCCGAACACTGAATGGAAGTCTGTTCCATAACTGTGGGTCTCTGTGAGAAAAAGCTCTGCCCCCTGCTGTAGCCTTTCGTACTTGAGGTACTACCAAATAGCTTGCACCTTTTGATTGAAGTAGGCTTGACGGATCATATAAAACCAAAATATCTCTCAGGTACTGTGGTGTGAGACCATTAAGTGCTTTATAGATTAATAATAGTATTTTATTATCAATGCAAAACTTGACTGGGAGCCAATGCAATGAGGATAAGATAGATCTGCTGGCTTGGGTCGAGGTCAGGTCTTTTAATCAAATATTTGATAACTGCTAGCTTAAAAGATTTTGGTACATAGCCAGTGCTAAGGAAAGAATTTATTACCTTTTAGAATATGTTGGATAGCTACTGGAAATATGTTTAAAGAAACACTTTGGTAAGGGATCCAGTATGCAGGTTGATACTTTTGAAGAAGGTATCAGTGAAAATAAGTCATTCTCTTGAAGGGAATAAAAATACAAAAACACAAATAATCATCTCTAAAATATGACATCATCTGTAAATTTGTTTGGTATTAAATTAATGGTTTGAATTTTCTGCCTGATGTTTTAAATTTTTCCATTGAAATAATTAATGTCAATTCATTAATGCTACAAATAGATAGCGTGGGCTTTTCGACAGTGTTTTTATTCCTAGTTAATTTTGTTAAGAGCATTATTATTGTTATCTTCTATAATGTTGGAGAAATACAATGATCTAGCAGCACTAACGAGATTTTTTTGTAGCTATGAAGGCTGAAGTAATTTATACTGACGTACGTGTCCCTTAGTGACACTTGTTTTCGAATTGCGTAGGAAACCCTTCCACAATCCCACTAAGGAATGTGTCAAATTGCACAGGTTAGTTTTGAAAACACAAGATCAACTATCAGAGTTGGTCTTACCTTGAATGCAGGTGTCCTTGAAGACCCTCTGTCTTCTAACAAAGGATCCTCTTTAAGCTCTTCTACCTAATCTATTGTTTGAATCTTTTAAATGAAGGAGTCAGACTTAGACTTTCTTGTCTTTTCAGGGTCCTCACAATGGGAGGCCTTGTTTTTATTAAAAGTAGTGTAATACAGATAAATTGGTATAATATATAAAGCAAAATAAAAGAAAATTACAAATAAAAATCTACTTCAAATAATCAAACAATTTTAGAATAAGTAAAAGTAATTAAAATGCAAAGATAACAAACCAAGAAACACTCTCCAAGTGTAAGCGTCCAAGTGTCTTCAACCGCAGTTTGAAAATAGCCATTGACTCAGCTGTCTGGACCTCTAGAGGAAATTCATTCAGCACCTTGGTGCCAGAACAGAGAAGAGACTTGTAGTAAACTTGCCTCTTACCCTGAGAGATGGTGGAACCAGTCGAGCAGTGCTGGTAGATCGGAGGGTGTGGGGTGCAGTGTGAGGAGTGATGTGGGCTTTGAAGTAAGAGGGAGCTGTTTTTGGCTATGTGACAGTGAATGTGACGTGACATACGGCTAAGTATGGTGAAATATGGTTCTCTGCATTTAACCCATCCAAAGTGCACACACAGCAGTGAACACACACCCGGAGCAGTGGGCAGCCATTTATGCTGCGGCACCCGGGGAGCAGTTGGGGGGGTTCAGTGCCTTAGTCGTGGCCGGCCCGAGACTCGAACACACAACCTTAGGGTTAGGAGTCAAACTCTCTAACCAGTGTGAGAATAATTGTATAAAATACTTAATCTTTGCTGATAATGTTGCAGACTTTCTGTACAGAACACACTGTTCTTTTCTCACCCTTGCATATGATACACACAGATACCTTGACCTTAGAATAACCTCCTCTCCACCATAGTGGAACATCAGCTCTGCACGTACAATCTGCTTTGTATGAAAGCAGTTATAAAAAACATGATACTGCAGCTGGGAGGTTCCTGCGTCGTGATAACGGTCAAGCCTGTTTTTGCAGATACTAGCATTAAGCTCCGCACACACACATTATGCCCAACCGCTTTTTTGTACTACTATATATTCCTGTTTGATGACATAAAGTTTGGAACTTCTCTCTGGAAGGCTGACTCAAGTGTTTCGTTGAGATTTCCCCGAGTACTCGCAGGAGAGCAGAGATTGAGGAGAGAGAGGCTGAATTCAGGGAATCTGTCCGGGCGGCAGAGGATAGAGAAATAATTCCTTACAGCCAGCATCAGTGTTTTGAATCTGATTGGGGCAGCTACTGGAAGCCAGTGGAGGGATTGCAGCAGCGGTGTGGTATGCGAGAACTTAGGCAGTTGAAAACAAGCCATGCAGCTGCATTTTGGATCATTTGCAGATGATGAAATGTGTTCATAGATAGATCTGGCAGCAGTGCAGATCTAGATCAGAGCAGTAATCCAGTCTTGAAATGACAAGAGACTGAACAAGTACCTGAGCAACCTGTGTGGACAAAAATGGCCAAATCCTTCTAATGTTGTAGAGAAGAAACCGACATGAGCGAGTCACATTAGCAACATGAGAGGAAAAGAACAGTTGATTGTCCAGGGTTACCCCAAGGTTGCGAGCTGTGGCTGAAGAGGAGATCAGATCGTTGTGCAGGGATATAGCAAGGTCATGACCTGGGGATGAATCACCTGATGATCAGCAGTTCAGTTTTGTTAGGATTGAGCTTTAACTGATGAGCAGTCATCCATGATGAAATTTCTGCCAGACATGCTGAGATCCGGTCAGAAGCTGTGGCATCTGAGGGTGGGAAAGAGAAGATAAGTTGTGTATCATCAGCATAGCAGTGTTAAGAGAACCCATGTGAGGAAATAACTTCCCCAAGAGAATGAGTATACAGGGAGAAAAGAAAACGACCAAGTACTGAGCCCTGTGGGACACCAGTGGAGAGTCTGTGTGGCGCAAATGTCACTCCCCTCCATGTTAACTGATATAAGTTTGGCTGATCTAGCAACATGTAGTTTCTCAGAGACATCCAAAAGGGCTGTATCTGTGGAATGAGCTGCTTTAAAGCCAGACTGTTGGGATTGTGGAGGTTGTTCTGTGAGAGACAGACAGACAGTTGATTATAGACAATGTGTTCTTTCAAATATTCTTGAAACAAGAGAAGTGATACCGGTCTGTAGTTACTGATGTCTGATGAATCCAGAGAAGGTTTCTTTAGGATGGGAATAACCCTTGCTCTCTTGAAAGTAGTTGGTACCTGACCAGATGCTATGGATCTATTGATGATAGTGGTAATTAAGGGCAGAAGGTTTTGCAAGATGGTCTGGAGCATAGTGGAAGGGAGTGGATCCAATGGGCAGGTGGTAGCATTGCAAGACTGGATGAGTTGTAAAATCTCTTCTGCTGCTACAGTTGAGAAATGGCACAACAAAGGAGTCAGGGAATCCATACTGTGAGATGTAAGTGCAGCTGGGGCAGAAGTGAAGGTCCTGCAGTTTTCCTCAATCTTCTCATGGTAGAAAGAAGCAAAGTCTTCTGCAGTCTGGGAGGATGAAGAAGGTGGAGCTGGGGGGTTGAGTAGAGAAGAGATGATGTTGTGGAGCTTCCGATGGCCTTGTGATGAAGCTTCAAGCTTTTCCTTGTAGAAGGAAGTCTTGGCAGAAGTCACATCAGAGGAGAACTTGGCCAGGAGTGTAGGGAAAGAGTCAAGATCTGCATCAAGTTGTGATTTCTTCCACTTTCTCTTTGATGATCTTAGCTCTCGTCGATTGCTGCGCAGCACATCCGAATGCCAAGGAGCAGAACAAGAAGTTTTCTTTGGTTTAGTGGACAGAGGGCAGCGAAAGTCCATAGTTGAGGAAAGAGATGAGAGGAAAATATCTATGGCTGAATATCTATGGTAGTGAGGAAAAAGTGTCAGGATCAGGAAGAGAAGAAAAAGTGCCAGAAGCTACAGAAGAACATTGAAAGATTGATGTGAAATCTATAACGTCATTATGCTTCTGTCAGCATCTTGTCAAGTATCCTTAGGATCTTAATGTTTCACAATAATATCCTGCCAAGTCTCTTCAGGATATTTGCCACTGCTGACTGTGTTTTTATGCTGCTGACATGAAACCTTGTGATTTCACATCAAGCTTTCAATGTCTTGACATTTAAACATGCTACTGAACATTATATAATTTCTTGAGCATACAAAAGATTACATAAGTTCATATAAAAGGTAAAGAAAACTTATCATTCTACAAAACGGAAAAGAAAACATAATTCTTCTTTCAGCAAGATGGGTCTTTATCCAACTGTCTAGGTACAGTGTCTGTTCCTCTTTTTGCTGAACCAGCTTCCTTCTGGATCTCTTCTACACAGTTTAATCAGATAATCAATTTTTTTAATTTCATTTAACAGATTCCCCGTTTCCCTCCTCATTTTTCTCTTTTTGCTGAATTAATTTCACTTTGTTTCTTTATTGAATTGGAGGAGTTTGTCACAAGGATAAGGATAACCAGATGCATGTGGTATGGTAGTTTCTCCACTCCTACAATTTCGATCAACAAGGCCTTCCTTCAATGCTAATCAAAATACTGATAATTTAGTGTGATGCCATTTACATTCTAATTTCTTAGCTGATTGTTTTAATGTTTATATGTTGTTATTGTACCAGGGTGCCAGTTTTTACTCTCTAATTACTTTCCTTTTAAGTGGAGCTACAATATCTAGGGTGTAGCAAAACACTGACTCTAAATAGTCAGTCACCTGACCAAGTTCTGTCGGGTCAGATGGAGATACAATCAATCCATCCATCCATCCATCCATTTTCTACCGCTTATCCGGGGCTGGGTTGAGGGGGCAGCAGTCTAAGCAGGGACACCCAGACTTCCCTCTCCCCAGACACTTCCTCCAGCTCTTCCGGGGGAAAAGAAGTGTTACATTAAGCTGGTGAGCCTCTTCTTTATATTATTAACTCCTTGCTATCTTTAGGTTCCGCCCCTAAATCTTTCAAGTTGGCAGTTATTAGGCCACTTATTAAGAAACCTAATTTAGATCCTAATGAACTACCAAATTACAGACCTATTTCACACCTTCTGTTTATGTCTAAAATACTAGAAAATGTTGTGTCTGTTCAACTGAGCTCCTTCTTACAGGAGAACAATATCTTTGAAGAGTTTCAGTCAGGTTTTCCGCTGCTATGGTTATGATACACAGTTACATATCTCATCAAAACCAGATGAAATAGCTAAATTGTAATTTTCTGTTTTTGTACAGAAAATACTTTCTACTATTTCATGCATTCGTGACCTCTAGACTGGACTATTGTAATGCATTACTAGGTGGTTCTGCATCTTTAATAAATAGGCTACAGTTAGTCCAAAATGCAGCTGCCAGAGTTCTCACTAGGACAAGAAAGTATGACCATATAACCCCAATTTTATCATCTCTACACTGGCTACCAGTTAAGTTTAGAATTGATTACAAACTGCTGCTACTTACGTACAAGGCTCTTAATGGTTTAGCTCCCACGTATCTAACTAGTCTTCTAACACGTTACAATCCTTCACACTCTCTGAGATCACAGAACTCAGGACTTCTGGTAGTTCCCAGAATATCTAAGTCTACTAAAGGTGGTAGAGCGTTTTTTTATTTAGCTCCCAAAGTTGGAATGGTCTTCCTGATAGTGTTTGGGGCTCAGACACACTTTCCCAGTTTAAATGTAGATTAAAAACTCATCTCTTTAGTCAGACGTACACATAATGCATCCCATAATCTTGTGCTCCATTACATCTGACCAAATGCACATTATCATCTAGTGCTTGCTAATATTATAAACAGCAGATATGTTAATCCTCTCCACTGCTTCTCTCTTTCTACCCATCCCGAGGCATCCAGAAATTGTACCAGCTCAGATTGTCTTCCATGCGATGAGATGTGGCTGACTCTGTGAGGATCCTGAGGCATCTAGAGATTTACCAGCTCCAGATGGACTCGGCTATACTAAAGCGGAAATGTGAACTCCATGTGGTCTTTGAAGACATCAACCTCCTCATCAACACAACATTTATCAGACTGTATATTTATAATCACACCCCCAGTGTCATCCATATGAGGATGAGGTTCCCCTTTGAGTCTGGTTCCTCTCAAGGTTTCTTCCTTTACCCTCTAAGGGAGTTTTTCCTCCCCACAGTCACCTGAGTCACCTCAGACTTGCTCATTGGGGATAAATACAAACACATTTAAATATATCTAATATTAATCTTGAATTTTTGTATTATATTAATCTTTATATTATTCTTTATAATAACCTTTTGTTCTATGTTTATGTTCTGTTTATGTGCTGCTTTGAGGCAATGTCAATTGTAAAAAGCGCTATACAAATAAACTTGAATTGAACCCTTACCAGAGTTTTGCCCCACTTCTTAGTCAACTTATTTGCCTGTTCTTTTCACTACATGTTTTTGAAATACAATTTGGATTTGGTTGCTATTGGTGTTCTATATAATAAATCTGCATATGGATCCTACGTGCTCAGTCTCCAGAGTTTCATCACATCTGGTTAAATGTTTTTCTGCATACCGGCAGGAGGTGAAGCAGCTGGTGCTATGGTGCAGTCAGAAGAGTCTAGAGCTAAACAGCATTAAAACCGTAGAGATGATAGTGAACTTTAGGAAAGACCCCTCAACACTACTCCCCCTCACAATATCCAACAGCCCGGTGTCATCTGTGGAGACCGTCAAGTTTCTGGGCACTACCATTTCCCAAGACCTGAAATGGGAGTGCAACATAAACTCCATCATCAAAAAGGCCCAGCAGAGGATGTACTTTCTATGTCAGTTAAGGAAGTTTGGTCTGCCACAGGAGCTGTTGATGCTGTTCTACACTGCAGTCATTGAATCTGTCCTGTTCACATCCATCACCATCTGGTGTGGTGCAGCAACAAAACAGGACAGTAACAGACTGCAACGCACAGTAAAAAAAAGACAGTGGAAAAAATAACTGACGCCCCCCTGCCCACCCCCCAGGACTTGTACCATACAAGAACCAGAAACTGGGCATGAAACATCACTACTGACCCTTCACACCCTGAACACAACCTCTTTCAGCTCCTCCCTTCTGTCAGGCGCTACAGAACTTTGTTTACTAAAACTGCCAGACACAGGAACAGTTTCTTTCCCCAGGCAATCACCCTGATTAACAACTCACCATAATTATATTCACTGCTTCTTATCTATAAGTACTGCATTATCAGAACTGTCAGTCATCACATCGTCTGTATACTGTATATTACACACTACTGCTGCTGTATATTGTACAAAAGCATAATATTACACAATATTGTTATTTGCACTACCATGTACTCTCACACTATGTACATAACTGATCTGTCATATATTCTGTATTGATATTTAATACTCATACTGTCTTTATTGTATCACATCTGCATTGTCTTGTATAGTCTGTATTATTTTGTCTTGTATAGTGTTATTTATGTCTGTACTTTTGAGAGTCACAAACAGCTGAAACCAAATTCCTTGTGTGTGTTAACACACTTGGCCAATAAACATGATTCTGATTCTTATGTTAACTGCATTTCATTAGCTTTGTACAGTACATGCTCTCTACACAATGACAATAAAGTTCAATCCAAACTAATCTAACTCTGGACAACAAAATATCTTTCTTCAGGCCTTTGTCTTCTCAACATTTAAATTATGACATAGTGTACAATAGCTGACAGAAGTGAGTACACCCCTCACATTTATGTAAATATATTATTATATCTTTTCATGTGACAACACTAAAGAAATGACACGTTGTTACAGCTTGTATAACAGTGTAAATTTTCTGTCCCCTCAAAATAACTCAACACACAGACATTAATATCTAAACTGCTGGACACAAAAGTGAGTACACCCCTAAGTCAAAATGTACAAATTGGGCCCAGTTAGTACAATGTTCTCGGTGTCATGTGACTCGTTTGTTGTGTTACAAGGTCTCAGGTGTGAGTGGGGAGCAGGTGTGTTAAATCTCTCACTCTCTCATACTGGTCACTGGGAGTTCAACATGGCAAAGAACTTTCCGAGGATCTGAAAAAAAAATAATTGTTCCCATGGTCAACCAAAGTTGAGTGCACGTGGTCCAGAGGTTGTGTTTGGGAAATAGATGTATGAATGCTGCCAGTATTGCTGCAGAGGTTCAGACCATACACCGCACACTGCATCAAACTGGTCTGCATGGCTGTCATCCCAGAAGGAATCCTCTTCTACAGATGATGCACAAGAAAGCCTGCAAACAGTTTGATACTTTAAGCAGACTAAGGACATGGATTACTGGAACCATGTCCTGTGGTCTGCATCAATGCTGCCAGCACTGGAGAGCTACAGTTCATTGAGGGAACCATGAATGTCAACATGTACTGTGACATACTGAAGCAGAGCATGATCCCCTCCCTTTGGAGACTGGGACGCAGGGCAGTATTCCAACATGATATCAACCCCAAACACACCTCTAAGATGACCACTGTATTGCTAAAGAAGCTGAAGGTAAAGGTGATGGACTGGTCAAGCATGGCTCCAGACCTAAACCCTATTGAGCATCTGAGGATCATCCTCAAATGGAAGGTGGAGGAGCACAAGGTCTCTAAAATCCACCAGCTCCATGATGTCTCATGGAGGAGTGGAAGAGTCCGGTGGCAACCTCTGATACTCTGGTAGACTCCATGCCCAAGAGGGTTAAGGCAGTGCTGGAAAATAATGGTGGCCACACAAAATATTGACACTTTGGGCCCAATTTGTACATTTTCATTTGGGGGTGTACTCACTTTTGTGTTCAGCAGTTTAGACATTAATGGCTGTGTGTTGAGTTATTTTGAGGGGACAGTAAATTTTTTACAGTTCTACAAGCTGCACACTTACTACTTTATATTGTAGCAAAGTGTTCAGTGTTTCAGTGTTGTCACATGAAAAGGTATAATAATATATTTACATAAATATGAAGGATGTATTTACTTCTGTGAGATACTGTATATAGTCACTGTATTTCTATTTACACTGTTACCCGTTCCTAGATTGGAGTGTAGTGCAGAAGACACCAGAACAACACATTTGAATATACACCATGCTGCGGTCATGTGTCTTCTCTGACTGGACATTTCAAGTCTCTGCATCTTCAAAAGTATGTAAATTGTGCAGAACACAAATACTTATGTGTTTACATAAAGAAATCCAATACTTGCAGCCGGTATCCAGGGCTGAGGTCAGAACCAGGGCTCAGTAAAGCAATAAGAATACAAGCAAATTACTTCTACAGCACTCGGGGTTACATGTGCAGCTCTGAAGGATGATAGAAATGAACAGATTTTGGATTTGTAAATACAACCATTTCTTTATCTTGTTGATGTAACTGCCAAGTTTTACTAAATTTTAAAACACTCTTTGTATCTTGTCACACATTATTGGAGATTTTATAAAAACCTATTGTTGTTTTGCTGTAAGAAATTAATGACTAGAAATAAAAAGAATGTTACTCAGGACAACTTAATGTGTAGTCAGTTATATTAAGTCTTCTATTTCCATATGATAATTGTCACGGGCGCGGGGGTAAAAACGGACCCAAATGCAGGACAGCTTAACAAAAACAGGGATTTAATAAAATAAAAGACACAAAACAGGACACAGACAAAATCAGACATGAAGACAAGAGGATTCCGCGCTGCACAATGCAATGCGGCTCAACTAAATAATACAAATAATCAATAAACATGAGGGACAGGTGTGCAGAGGCGGGGCGGAAAAGACAAGGGCAGGGCAGACACGTGAACATGAAACATAAACAAAAGGCACATGGCCAAAGTCCAGGCAGAGTCCTGACAATAATAGGGAAAATTAATAAACCAACCTCTCCCTTAAACCCTGATCAACTTAATGAGAATTAAGGAAGGTCATGAACTCTGGAAGGTCAACAGCCATGGCCTCGAGGGTGCCACTGAATAGTCAAATAATCTTTTCCCTATACATCAAATTATCTATATAAAGTAATCTAAATCCTGCTCTCTATAATTGGACACTAAACACAAACTCCACTTGTTTTTAAGTTGCAGGCTCCAGTTGACCTCCCATCTGCCTGGTTGGGATCTATAGCAATTTCCATCTACTTTGAGTGCCATTAAACATATTTAGGGTAGGTAAATATCCACAAGTTGTTTGCATAAGAGATCTACACAAGTAGCTGGCTCAGTCTATAAGATACTACAAGAATCTCTCAGAACGACAGTAAAGTGTGTTAGTGCTGCAAGACTGATCATCTTCTGTACCTCCTTCAAATTTCAGGTACTTTAATCAATATTCTACTCTGAAACTTTAGTCATTAACAGCTAATAAGGAGAGATGTTTTAGACTGCATGTCTAGCATGGCGTAGTCTTTAAAATATATTATTGTTTTTATTGTGTTTTTAGTGAGAAAAAAGTACAATGCTCTGTTCAGCTGTGTCTTCTTTTAGGAACTATTTCTGTTGAAGCAAAATATAATCATAATCAATACATACTATTAATCAATATATGATTAAATGAACTGTTGAACTGTTTATGTGCACAATCCTGCTGGTGAAATGAAAATCAGAACAGCTATGATTATTTGTTCGTACCTGTAGTCCTGTGACTACAGTCAAATTAAAGCCACACTGATATTCACATGCGCCCTAACCATGTAGCTCAGTGGTTAAAGTGTTAAACTTGTAATCAGTGGTTCATGAGTTAAGAAACAAGCTGCCACAATTGAGCCCTTAAACACAACACTTAACCTTCAGCTGCTCAGTTATAATTGAGACGAATGTAAGGTGCTATGGATGAGGATGTCTGGCAAATGTCGTAGGTTCTTTCTTGTGCAATATACCTTTGTATATACTTTTATCTAGTTTTGTTTAAAAAAACAATTGAAAGTTGGTTATTAGCTAAAGTACAGTTACTTTAGCTAATAACCAAGTACACCCTGGAAGGTGATCAATTGTGGCTGAGTACAGTTCTGGGCATATTTGTCCCAAGTAAGGAACTGAGTTTTCAGCTTTAGGATTCTGATTTCTCTGCTTCTTACTGTTCAGAAGTCTGTTTATTACACATTATCATGAGGACAAAATAAAAATTCATGGAAATGAAATACCGTTAACCAGTATCTGACCATAGGAATTAATTATTTAAAAGAAAATTCCACCAAACTTAATCTGTATATATTTGGATACCTCTACAGGAACACTTCACTCTGTTTTTGCATGTTTTCAGAAAATGCACAAATTTCCAAGATGGCTAAAACATCCTTAAAAAAGTGTTTATTTAATGTTCAGAAAGTTGGAGATGGAAAATGTGAACAGATCTACTGCTGTGTGTCCTCAGTTCTATGATTTCTACAAAGCTTTGTAAAAGATTTGTCCATGCATTTCTCTCTGAACTTTTAGAATGTCAACAGCCATGGCTTTGAGGGTGCCATAATCTTTTCCCCATACATCAAATTATAAACTTATCTAAATCCTGCTCTCAATAATTGGATACTAAACACAAACAGGCTCTGACTTCCTATCTGCCTGGTTGGGATCTATAGCAATTTCCATCCACACTTTGAGTGTCAGTAAACATATTTAGGACAGGTAGTTTGCATAAGAAATCTTCCCTAATGTAACACAAGTAGCAGGCTCAGTCTAAAAGATACTACAAGAAGCTCTCAGATGGACAGTGGAATATTTGTGCTGTGGTGGGTTGGTCCTCTCCACACACTTTTCAGGTTCTATATCCTAGACTTGGACACCACTCCAGGGTCTCAGGTCCTGCAGGGCTATTGATGTTCTGTTTCCAGTCTGCTCGTGCTGTCTCACAGCCTCTGGCACAGTCATCGACCGGTGCATGGGTATTGGCATTCCCATAGCTTAAGCCCTGACGCAGAATCAAGTTCTCTCGGACGGGAACTACACCAGTTTACGTATGTAACCCGGTTCCCTGAGAATGGAAAAAGATGCTGCATTGCTGCCCACGCCCCCTGGCATCCTCTCGCGTTTACTGTCTTAATCACTTCCTCACGTGTCCTTCCTGAACCATTAAATTGGTGTGTGTGCACACAGAGCTTCAGACACAACTTTCTCACAGAAGCATTCCAATAGCGTCAGCCCTGACGCACCATCTTGCTCCATTCCTTGGGAACCAGGTTACATACGTAACCTGGTGTAGTTTTTTCTTGCCGCCGTTGCCTCCGGCTTGCTCATTAGGGATAGGGATAGATATATAGTATTTTAAATTTTAAGTTAATATTTTTAAATTAATTTTAAACTTTAATTGTATATATTCACTTATTTATTTTTATACTTATTGTTCCTTCTTCTTCTTCTTCTTCTTCTTATTATTATTATTATATGTTTATTTCTTTTTTATTTCTCTTCTGTTTCCATACTTCTGTAAAGCTGCTTTGAGACAATGGGAATTGTTAGAAGTGCTATTCAAATAAATTGAATTTGAATTAGAATTTGAACTCAAAGCTTTCTTAGGAAATTAGCAGTTGCAAATGATCCAGATAAATAGATAAATTAATGAGGTAATTGTTGGACATTTTCTCATCTTGACAGACTGGTTCTGTCAGCACTTTCTTATTTTAAGACAACTTTCTTATTTTGGACAACTCATTCCATTTGTTTTTTTTTTCTGAACTTACAATACTGATGAAGGACTGATTAATTGGTTTGCTAGTCTGGTCTGATCAGTAATTTGCCTAGGAACTTGCATGGATGCTCAACTGTGGTGCTCTGATTTCTTTGATTTCTCTGCATGTTACTGTTCAGAAGTCTTTAGAAGTTTATTACACATTGTCATGAGGACGATCCAGGTGGATGTTTATCAATAAAGTCATTTAATGAATAATTTAATTGAATGAATAAATAAAAATTCATTGCATTGAATACCGTTAACCTGTATCTGACCATAGGAATTTTTAAAAGAGAATACAACCAAACTGGATCTGTATATATTTGGATACCTGTACAGGAACACTTCTTTACTCCATTTTTGCATTTTTTCATAAAATGCACAATTTCCCAAGACACCTAAAAACATTCTTACAAAAGTTTTTATTTATTGTTCAGAAAGCTGGAGATTGCAAATGTGAACAGATCAACTGCTGTGTGTCTGCTGTTCTTGGTTCAGATATATGATTTCTACAAAGCTTAGTGAAAGGTTTGTCCAAGCACATTTCTCTGATCTCTGGAAGGTCAGCAGCCATGGCCTTGAGGCTGAGACTGAACAGTTAGTTAATTTTTTCCCCATACCTGAAATTATCTATACAAACTTATCAAAATCCTGCTCTCTATAATTGGGCACTAAACACAACTGTGTTTTAGTTGCAGGCTAAATTCGATTTCCCATCTGCGTGGTTGGGATAGATAGCATACATAATATTAATAAATATATGATTAAAAGAACTGTTGAACTGTTTATATGCATAATCCTGCTGGTGAAATGAATATCAGAACAGCTATGATTATTTGTTATTACCTGTAGTCCTATGACTACAGCCAAATTAAAGCCACACTGATATTCACATGTGCCTTAACCATGTAGCTCAGTGGTTAAAGTGTTAAACTTGTAATCAGTGGTTCATGAGTTAAGAAACAAGCTGCCGCTATTGAGCCCTTAAACACAACACTTAACCTTCAACTGTTCATTTGTGTATATGAGATAAATGTAAGTTGCTATGGATAAAGGTGTCTGGCACATTTCGTAGGTGTCTTGCTTGTGCAATATACTTTCTAGTTTTGTTAAAAAAAATTGTCTGTTCCCTCTAAGCAGAAACCCTGCTCTTAAATTGCACCAAAATTCCACTTCTTTCTTTTCTAAAGAAGGTCTAGAAACCTACAGTTTACCCTGACTTCATTCCTGTAGAATGAATGTATAATGACTAGTACAGGAATTCATGTGTGGAATGATAAAAAGCTTTATTAAGAAGCAGGCAAACAGATCCAAATCGTAAAGGAGAATCATAGACGGGAAAGACAGGCAGCAAGGCAAAAGTACAGCCGAGGGCAAGGCAAACAGAGTGTGATCCAATAAATGTTGGTCATAATGGCCATAAACTGAAAACATACAATGAGCACTTGGCAAAACAAAGGCTTGGTATGCACAGAGTGATGATACTTCATGAGGTGCATTTAGTGCATGTTGCTTAAATACCCAGAAGGAACCCGTAAGTTAGTACTCCGGGGAACGTCCCCTCAGGGGAGTGGCCGGGGTTGTTCTAACAGACTGTATTCAGCAGAATATATTCCCTAGGCCTACTGCCAATCACAACTGCAAATGCAACAGCCTTCATTAAAATGAATTTCCTGTTTAGAGCTGAGCTGAATAACAGGGTCATAGTCTCTAACACAACTTGATGCTGGGACTGGAAAAAATCATTGTGGGAACTAGAGAATGAAGTAAAAAACACTTCAGCAGAGATTTGGTTCCAATTTCTCTTTGCTCCTTAAGTCCCCACAAGACAGTAGGCCATCTATTAGTGAATGATGCTTTAACCAGCAAGATATTTTTAAATGTAGCTCCTGTTTACATGTGGCTAATATAAATGGCATTTTGTTTTCGACATATATGTTCATGCACTAAAAATGTATTCTGGTATTCTTGTTATTTTTGTCGGTTTTTAATCCCAAAGTCATTGACTGTGTAAGAAAATAAAATCAGGTTGGTGAAGATCTTAATAAAGAAGACATTTATTCCAGTGTAGCAGTGACAAAATACATGAATTATGTTGGATTTATCTGAGTCAAGAAGAATGCAGGACAAATCTTGTTCAAACATTTTATATTGTTTTTCCTGTTTGTAATTTAAATGTGATTTTACTTTAAATGTAAATTATGTGTAAGAACTGAGGGTAACCCAACTGGCTGGGTAATACGGTTGTCTAGCCGGATATCTTTAAATGGAAATCATGGTCACGTACAGCCTAGCTTGATTTTGTTACCGGTGTTATCACCCAAATGGTCAGGTGATAGTATTGTTTAAATGTAATCATAGACACATATATTCTTTATTCAGTGATGGTCCTTGATGCCCTGTTGCCACTATCGTACTGATAATTGATATGCAGAACAACGTAGCGGCAAGGAAGACCATTCCTCCCCCCAATGATCAGATACTCTGTCTATCCATGGCCGATGTAAGGAGAACTCTATGTAAAATTAACACATTCCTGTCAGGGTGCTCAGTGAATGTGCAGAACATCTAGAGGATGTCTTCACTGACATCTTCAACATTTCCCTGAGCAGTGGTGTTGTGCTTCGAGAAGCTCATCACGAGGCACATCAAGACCCAGTTGCCACCCTTACTGGACCCTGTGTATTGTCCAAACCGGCCCGCAGACGATGCCATTGCCACAGCCCTTAATTTAGCCCTCACCCCACTGAACAATAAATACATTTACATACGAATGCTGTTCATAAGCTTCAGTTCATCCCTCAGTACCTGATTAAGAAGCCGAACCTGCTGGGGCTGAAGACCTCCCTCTGCAATTGGATCCTGGAAAAGCATCTCCAGCACCACCACACTGAGCACTCATGTCCCTCAGGGCTTTGTGCTCACTCCACTGCTGTTCACTCTGCTGACTCAGGACTGTGTAGCAATGCACAGATAAAACCATATCATCAAGTTTGCCAATGACACGACCATGGTGGGTCTCATCAGCAAGAACGACGAGTCAGCATACAGAGAGTAGGTGCAACATCTAATTGCCTGGTGTAGAGCCAACAACCTGTCTCTGAATGTTGGTAAAACTAAAAAGATGGTTGTTGAATTCAGAAGAGCACAGAGTGATCACTCTTCACTGAACATTTACATTTACATTTACAGCATTTGGCAGACACCCTTATCCAGAGCGATGTACATAAGTGCTTAAATCTCTAACACTGGATACATTAATGCTGGCTCACTAAGTTACATACTTAAGTTACCATGAGTTTAAAACATTTGTTCAAAGTTACAATGAAAAAGTGTCAAAGGGTTTTTTTTTTTTTTTTAAATGCAAAAGATAAGGAAAGAAGTGTTAGTTGAAGTGTTTCCTGAAGAAGTAGGTCTTCAACCGCCGCTTGAAAATAGCCAGTGACTCAGCTGTCCGGACCTCTAGGGGAAGTTCATTCCACCACCTTGGTGCCAGTAGAGAAGAGTCTTGTAGTATGCTTGCCTCTTAACCTGAGAGATGGTGGAACCAGTCGAGCAGTGCTGGTAGATCGGAGGGTGCGGGGTGGAGTGCGCGGGGTGATGAGGGCTTTGAGGTAAGAGGGAGCTGGTCCATTTTTGGCTTTGTAGGCCAGCATCAGTGTTTTGAATCTGATGCGTGCAGCTACCGGAAGCCAGTGGAGGGATCGCAGCAGCGGGGTGGTATGCGAGAACTTTGGCAGGTTGAAAATAAGCCGGGCAGCTGCATTTTGGATCATTTGCAGAGGACGGATTGCATTCATAGGTAGACCTGCCAGCAGTGCATTGCAGTAATCCAGTCTAGAGATGACAAGAGACTGAACAAGTACCTGAGCAGCCTGTGTGGACAGAAATGGCCGAATCCTTCTAATGTTGTAGAGAAGAAACCGACATGAGCGAGTCACATTAGCAACATGAGACTAAAAGGACAGCTGATTGTCCATGGTTACCCCAAGGTTGCGAGCTGTGGCTGAAGAGGAGATCAGATCATTGTGCAAGGATATAGAAAGGTCATGACCTAGGGATGAGTCACCCGGGATGAACAGCAGTTCAGTTTTGCTAGTATTTCCTTCCAGGTAGGAAGCAAACCATTCCCAAGCTGAGCCGCAAATCCCAAGACTCCTGAGGGTGGATAAGAGAGTCTCGTGGTTGACCATATCAAATGCTGCTGAAAGGTCAAGGAGGATAAGGACAGATGACAGTTTGGCTGATCTAGCAGCATGTAGTTTCTCAGAGACATCCAAAAGGGCTGTCTCTGTGGAATGAGCTGCTCTAAAGCCAGACTGGTTGGGGTCTTGGAGGTTGTTCTGTGAGAGATAGACAGATAGACAGATAGACAGTTGATTATAGACAATGCGCTCAAGAATTTTTGAAAGAAATGAGAGAAGTGATACCGGTCTGTAGTTACTGATGTCTGATGGATCCAGAGCGGGTTTCTTTAGGATGGGAATAACCCTTGCTCTCTTGAAAGTAGTTGGTACCTGACCAGATGCTATGGATCTATTGACGATAGTAGAAATGAAGGGCAGAAGGTCTTGCGAGATGGTCTGGAGCATAGTGGAAGGGAGTGGATCCAATGGGCAGGTGGTAGGATTGCAAGACTGGATGAGTTGTAAAATCTCTTCGGCTGCTACAGTTGAGAAATGCGACAACAAAGGTGTAGGGGAATCCATACTCTGAGATATAAGTGCAGTCGGGGGGCTGAAGTGAAGGTCCGGCAGATTTCCTCAATCTTCTCCTGGTAGAAGGAAGCAAAGTCTTCTGCAGTCAGGGAGGATGAAGAAGGTGGAGCCGGGGGGTTGAGCAGAGAAGAGATGATGTTGTGGAATTTCCGAGGGTCATGTGAGGAAGCTTCAAGTTTTTCCTTGTAGAAGGAAGTCTTGGCACAGGAGAACCTCAGACGAATTGACGAATTGACGAATCCTCGACGAATCGAACATTGTTGTCGACGAATTGACGAATCCTCTGTAGAGATTGCGAAGAGCATCGAATTTCTTGGTGTTCATCTAGTGGAGAACCTCAGCTGGTCACTTAACACCAGCTCCATCACCCAAAAATCCCAGTAGCGAGTCTTCTAGCGAGGAAATCCCATCTCAGTCCCCTCATCCTGAACATGTTTTACAAAGGGACCATTGAGAGCAGCCTGAGCAGCTGCATCACTGTCTGGTTTGCACCATCTCTGATCGAAAGACCCTGCAGCGGATAGTGAAGACAACTGAGAAGATCACTGTAGGCTCTGTTCTCGCGATCACAGACATTTATACCACATGCTGCATCCAGAAAGCCAACAGCATTGTGGATGAACCCAAACACCCCTCACACACACTCTTCAACCTCCTGCTGTCTGGAAAATGTTTCTGAAGCATTAGTTTTTTTTTGCACTGTCTTTTGTCCTGCACTGTTTTTTGGTCTTTATTCTCACACTGTTTGCACCAGATTGCACAGATGCTATTTTTGTGGCTAGGACTAACTTACTTAAGTCCTTAGCTCTGTCTTTGTTCTATGTAGCACGATGGTCCTGGAGAAAACATTGTCTCATTTAACTGTGTACTGCAACAGCTATATACTGTATGGTTAAAATGACAATAAAAACTTCCTGACTCGACTTGACATGGAGTGGAATCTGGGTTCAGATGATTGGTAATTAATTAGAACTGTGAATAATAATATTTACAGTCAAATTTTTAAATTAATCTGAAAAAAAAACCCATTTGTGTGTGTTCTTGTGTATTTGAAATACTTACATTGTGTTAATGGGTGCAGACTGTCAGTTTGGTGTTCATTTTGATGTTTTTTTTTCATAGTGAGTTTTCCATCAATATATCAGTAATGGAGCATCGTCTGTTTGTACTCCTGCTTTTCACAGTTGAGAAAAAATCAGTGTGGATATTGTGGATATTATTTACTTGACTCAGAAATGGCATGTGATACCCTATATATCATTAGACTATAAACTTGGTATTCAAGCCCACTGCCTACTAGTCACTGTTATATCTGGGTATTTTATTAATGTATCACTCTTTACCACAGCAACAACGTTCCACCAGTTTGTCAACTGTGTTACCAGAGAAATCAGCACATTAGATCTCCTATACACAAGTGTAAAGAGTGTATATGCTCCATCTGCAGTTCCCCCTCTGAGAAGGTCTAATGACAACCTGGCTATACTGATAGCTACATACATGTTTTTTGTCCTAAAGACGTCTGTGATAATGAAGACCATAAGAAAATGATCACAAATGGAAGATTAGGCTCTGAAGGTCTGCTTTGAGACCACATACTGAGAATTGCTGTGAAACAGCTGAGGAAGTCATTAACAATATGATGGACAGCATAATAGACTAAATTAATTACAAAATGGACACTTCAATTATGGGGTCTACTCAACCCATAAGTAATTCCCTCAGTAATCACACATCTATCTTTCCTAATTTACCCAAACTCACCCAACTGTCATCCGCAAGGGACTCGCAACTCCCACTGCCCCATCAATCTTTTATTAAGGGCCAAAAGAAAGCACAGGGATGTTAAGGAAAAGGAGTACAGAGGCCTGGTAAACTGCAAAGAGTGGTGAGGGAAGAACCATTTCCACCTCATTGTAGCTAAGACCAATGAGATTGTGGTGCACTAGGGGAGGAATAGACAGCATCCAGCATTGTTATCATCATGGATCAGGACATTGAGCTGGTTGAAATTCACAATTCTAATTTCTGAGAAAGCTCAGATTCTTTAAAGATGGTTGTTTCCTCTGGGTTCTCTGCTTACTTGCTAAAGAAATTGTAGGCTATATTCACTTTATACACTATACTTAACTTTATCATTGTTTACAATTGTTTTACTGATATTGTTCCATTTCTTTTAGAATACCTGTTACAGACAATGAAAAATGAATATATACAAATTAAAAATACTTTCTTTTTCCCAAGACTGTACACGCAAAGTTACAAATTTTAAGGATGAATTGTGAAAGAAAAGCCACAATACAAAAGAAAGTATGGCATCACCTAAACATTAAAAGCTTTCTCCACAGGAATCCTTCCCTTTGTCCTGCCTCTATCTCGTAAGTACTATCTGATCAAGAATGGGAAAACATGGAGCGACGCTCAGGCTTACTGCCAAGCCAAATACAAAGATCTGGCTGTCATCAAAAGTAACACTGAGATGGTCAATCTTCAGAGTCTAGCACAGACACAATCCTTTTCATCCAATGCTTGGATTGGAATGTACACAAACATCAACAAATGGTACTGGACCTTTAAAAATGAGTCAGTTGGAAGTTTTACTTCCTGGACCCCTGGGGAACCTAACAACTTTGAGGGAAACGAGTTGTGCGGCTTCATAGTTGCAGCGAAATGGTTTGATGCCCCGTGCAAATGGGTGTTACAATTTTTGTGTTTTGATGGTGAGTAACTGGAACTTATACCATTCTGCTTGCACAACTCTCTCTTATTGAAGGTTTAGCTCACTCATTTTCCAGTAATTATCATTTGCTCTCTAAAGGACAAAAATCACTAGAAATGTATGTTCACATACTCATATCTGGTGAAATGCAGGTTGCTGTAACTGGTAATTACTGCAGCTCTCATTGTACATGATACATGATGTCTCAGTCTTTCTAGCCTTGGTTATTTTTTCCCTAAATATAACCGCTTTTATGTTTAAAACCCCTTTAGTATCCCTTCAGATGGGTCTGTATTTTATCTGTTAAGACACTCACTTTTCCTGACAGAAGGACTCAGCCAGACTCAGACCCAGATAACTATGCCTGGCACCTACTATCACTTATATATAAGATTAGTTATCTGCTACTCATGGGCCGCGGTGGTCTGAGCCAGGTTCACGAGAAAGGTCGGCAGGTCAGTGCACCTGCTGAGTCCATAACTGGCCAGATACTGTCATGCTAGGCCGGAAGGGAGGACTCAAATGCAGGACAAAGATGTAAATAATAAAAGTTTTTAATGTGCTGGACAGATAAACCGGCAGAATCAGGCAAGGCAGGCAAACACATAAAGAACATAAGAACAGTCTGTAATCCAGTACACAGGCAGGCAGAGTTATACAGGGCAGGCAAAACACAGATTGAAACACAGCCCAATAATCCGGTACACAGGAAGGCAGATTAATACAGTGCAGACCAAAACACAGAAACCAGAAACAAAGTCAAACCAGCCAGGGAACAAGGTGGAATGATATCACAGGTGCACATGGCAAACTGTGGAGACCATCTGGCAAGGAACCTTGTTAAAGCAGCATCCTTATATAGTGCCTGATAGCTAAAATGGCCACCACCCTGGAAGTGAAAATTCAAGATGGCTGCTGACCTGGAAGTCACGTAGTGAACCAGAAAGTGTGGGGAGAGTTCTGACATTACTAGAAGATTTTTGCAGATTCAAACTGTTTTTATATGACACATAAAACACTTCCAGCTTCAACATCCTCAACTAAATTCCAAAACTAGCTTAGTGTGGTGACATGTTCAGGCGCAGCTCTGATGACATCAACATGTTTACGGAAGCAGTGTGAGATTCATCGAGAAACTAACGTACGATACGGTGCAGAAAACCACCATCAGAACATTTCCAAACCAGAAGCCATGGGTGGATAAAACCATCTGCGATGCTCTGAGATCCTGCTCCGCTGCCTACAACATGGGGCTCACCACCGGGGACATGGACAAATACGATGCTGCGTCTTACAGTGTGCGCAGAGCGGTGAAGTAAGCAAAGCAGGGCTACAGGAGGAAACTAAGTCACAGTTCCAACATGGTGGCTCTAGGAGCCTGTGGCAGGGACTAAGGAACATCACGGACTATAGAACACCTGCTTCTAGAATGGGGAATGTGGATGCTTTTCTGGCAGACAAGTTAAACACCTTTTACGCTCGCTTCGAGGCTGCAGCTAACCATGCTAGTGGTGCTAGCAGATTGCACGCTGAGAGAGCTGGAGAGATAAATACGTTCACCATCTCAGAGCATGACGTGAGGAGGGCATTCAGAAGAGTTAATACCAGGAAGGCAGGAGGACCAGATGGCATCACAGGTTGGGTTCTGAAAGTCTGCGCTAACCAGCTAGCACCGGTGTTCACTGAGATATTCAACCTCTCACTGGAACAGTCTGTTGTCCCCTCATGCTTCAAACAGTCCACTATTGTTCCTGTCCCAAAGAAACCCCAGCCCACCTGCCTCAACGAGTATCGCCCTAGCTCTACCTCAGTAGTGATGAAGTCTTTCGAGAGACTTGTCACTGCATCACTACCAGACACACTGGATCCACTACAGTTTGTGTACTGCCAGAACCGCTCTACTGAGGACACCATTGCTTATCTTCTCCACACCACAATGAGCCACCTGGACTGCAGAAAAGGGAATTATGCAAAAATACTGTTTGTGGACTACAGTTCAGCATTTAACACTATAATTCCATTCATGCTCACCTCTAAGTTGGAGGTCCTTGGACTCAGCCTGCTGCTGTGTCAATGGATCTCCAGCTTCCTGACAGACAGACCACAAGCCATATGGGTGGGCAAATACACCTCATCCACCCTCAGCACTGGAGCTCCCCAGGGTTGTGTTTTGAGCCCCCTGCTGTACTCACTGTACACGTATGACTGTGTGGCCTCTTCCAACTCCACCACCATCATCAAGTTTGGTGACGACACTGTTGTGTTGGGCCTGATCTCCAACAACGATGAGATGGCTTCCCTACAGTAGACTAAAAACCTGGAGAGATGGTGCCAGGAGAACAATCTTCTCCTGAACACCAGCAAGACTAAGGAGTTGATAGTGGGCTTCAGCACAAAGCAGGAGCGGTCATACCAACCACTAAACAACAACGGGACCCCAGTGGAGAGAGTGGACAGTTTCCGGTACCTAGGTGTTCACTTCAACACCCTGGTGAAATAGGCCCGGCAGCGTCTGTACCACTTGAGATGCTTGAGGGACTTCAAACTACCCTCTCATCTGCTAAAGACTTTCTACACCTGCACCATTGAGAGCGTCCTGACAGGTAGCATCACTTCATGGATCGGGAACAGCACTATGCAGGACAGGCGAGCCCTCCAGAGGATCTCAGCCATCCCAACAATGGACTCTTTTCTTTGTTGCATTCAGGGAAATGCTTTTGCCCCTTGAAACCAAACACAGAGAGAATGAGGAGAAGCTTCTTCCCGCAGGCCATTTGGAGTCTAAACCAGGAAACACCCAGGATCTAGTACTGGACCTCTCCCTCCATCTTCACTGTTTTTATCCACACCTTTTTTGCACTGACACTTTAACTCTGGACTTGCACAGCACAGTGCGACTTTATACATTCTATACACACCATAATGCACATGGACACTTTAAGGACAATCATTAAAAACCATACACATTTATGTATATGTATATTTATGTATATGTATATGCATTATTTCTCGAGATATATTTTCATATTTTATATAGTTTTTATGTAGTTTATACTTTTTTATTTATTTATCTCCTTTTGGTTTTGGTTTATTTTTTTTATCCTAATTTGCATTCCTATTTATGCTTATATACTGGGCAGATGCAAAAAGCATTTCACTGCATGTTGTACCCTTACGTATGTGTATGTGACAAATAAATTTTGATTTGATTCGGTGCAAACTTTCAATATGCCAGCTATGTTTTTTCCACAATGTAAATGCCAAGATGGCAGGGTCAACCTAAAACTATTATTTAATAATAACTAATATGTAAATTTACCAGAATTTCCTCAAATGTTAAGAGAAAATGCTACAGAATTCAGAGAAAAGTGTATAATTGGTGGCCCAAATATTTATGCTTATGAATATACTTTTTTGTGATCTGTGTAACGAGTTGTTAAAGAAACATAATGCATAGTTTCTTTGTTTCTCACCTTTGATTATTATTGAGAAACGTAATGTTAACATTTTAATCTGCTTATTTTCTTTCAAGAGAATACTGTATTATAACTTCATAATTACTAACTTGAATATTTGCATGTGTAATTAATGATTGGAAGATTTTGTAGAAGTTTATCCCCAGTGCACCAAGCTAACATTGCTGGGCCCCTGAGCAAGACCCTTCACCCTCAATTGCTCAGTTGTATAATAAAAAAGATAAATGTGATTTCCCTTTCGAGGGAACTCGACGCTGCATCAGGGCTGACGTTATGGGAATGCTTTTTTGAGAAAGTTGTGTCAGAAGCTCTGTGTGCACATATGCCAATTTAATGGCTTGTGAAGGACACTTGGCAAAGTGATTACACACCAGCAAGTCCATATAAAGGCATCTACATCACATTACTCCAGCTTCTTTGTCTTTAGGAAGTGCTCTGTGTATGTTTGTGTCAATTGTCTGCCCTCTCTGTCTAGTGCAGGGAAGAAAAAATAAAAATAAAAATATGCACATTTCAAGAGCTAGGCAGGGAGAAGTAAGATGTTGCCATCTAAGCATTTTAAGAGGTCCATACATCTGTGCCCCTGCTATATTATGGGGGATGACATTCACTCTCTTTGCATTGTTTGTTTGGGACAGGAGCATGTCCATTTCTGCGTGCATTGTGGGGGGTTACCTCTGCACAAGCTCTGATTCTGCTTGGTTGTATTTCCCAGCCAAGTGTCTGCACCTCGTGGTTCGGGTCATCAATCATGGGTTTCGCAGGTTGAGTTGGTGGAAGTGGTGCAAAAGGCGGGTCTTCCCCTTTCTCTTGCCCTCTCCCCTTACTCCATCCAGGCCACCTCCACGCAAGCGGCTGCTGGTTTTCTCAGACCTCCATGCCGAGGTGGCAAGGTCTTGGGGAAATCCCTTTTCAGCGCACCTGTTTTCCATGGCCATGACTGACTTTTCAGCCATTATATGGCATGAAAGTCATGGGTACAGACTTCATGGGTTCATGGGTATTGAAGAGAAGCTTGCAAGCTATCTCTCTCCTACATCACCCACATAGAGGAAGCCTTTGCTTTCATCCAAGCCTTGCAGAGCTACTTCAGCCCTTGTGGGAAAGAGCAGTTTTGCAGGCCTACCAGCCTGACCTGCTGAAAGATCTTAATGGTGGTGAGAGATTGGACCCTCAGGTGGTAGCTGAGCTTCCCCGAGCCACCCATCTCTAGCTCCATGCCACAAAGCAGAAGGCCCACTCCATAGGCCGTTCAATTCAATTCAATTCAATTCAAGTTTATTTGTATAGCGCTTTTTACAATGGACATTGTCACAAAGCAGCTTTACAGAACATAAACATAAAACAAAAGATAAACATAAGGAGAAGAATAAAGAATTAATATAATAAAAATTTAAGATATATACAGTTCACAGTGTGTATGTATGTATGTATGTGTGTATGTGTATTTGTCCCCAATGAGCAAGTCTGAGGGCTCAGGCAACAGTGGCAAGGAAAAACTCCCTTAGATTGGTAAAGGAAGAAACCTTGAGAGGAACCAGACTCAAGGGGAACCCATCCTCATATGGGTGACACTAGATGGTGTGGTTACAAATATACAAGTATCACAGAGTCCAACTGGAGCCGGTAGATCTGTAGATGTCTCAGGGTTCTCACAGAGTCAGCCTTGTCTCAGTGGAGGTCCAGAAATTTCAACGCACGGAAGACGATCTTAGCATGGGTGTCTCAGCATGGGTAGAAAAAGAGAAGAGAAGAGCAGTGCAGAGGGATTAACATATCTGCTGTTCATAAGAATGTGCAAGTCTAGTGTGATAGTGCACAATATTTATGGGATGTATTATGTGTACGCCTGACTGAAGAGATGAGTTTTCAATCTACATTTAAACTGTGAAAGTGTGTCTGAGCCCCGAACACTATCAGGAAGACTATTCCAAAGTTTGGGAGCTAAATAAGAGAACGCTCTTCCGCCTTTAGTAGACTTAGATATTCTGGGGACTACCAGGAGTCCTGAGTTTTGTGATCTCAGAGAGCGTGAAGGATTGTAACGTGTTAGAAGACTAGTTAGATACATGGGAGCTAAACCATTAAGAGCCTTGTACGTAAGTAGCAGCAGTTTGTAATCAATTCTAAACTTAACAGGTAGCCAGTGTAGAGATGATAAAATTGGGGTTATATGGTCATACTTTCTTGTCCTAGTGAGAACTCTGGCTGCTGCATTTTGGACTAACTGTAGCCTATTTATTAAAGATGCAGGACAACCACCTAGTAATGCATTACAATAGTCCAGTCTAGAGGTCATGAAAGCGTGAACTAGCTTCTCAGCATCAGATACAGACAGGATGTTTCTCAGCTTGGCAATATTTCTGAGGTGGAAGAAGGCTGTTTTTGTGGTTTGGGCGACGTGATTTTCAAAAGACAAGTTACTGTCTAATATAACACCCAGGTCTTTCACTGTCGAGCTACTAGTAACAGTACATCCCTCTAAATGGAAATTAAGTTGTGAGAGTTTCTGTGTACTAGTTTTTGGGCCTATAAGTAGTGTTTCTGTCTTATCAGAGTTTAACAACAGAAAGTTACAGCTCATCCAGTCTTTTATCTCTCTAAGGCATTGAGTTAATTTCGACAATTTAGTTATTTCATCTGGTTTTGAGGAGATGTATAACTGTGTGTCGTCGGCATAGCAATGGAAGCTAATCCCATGTCTTCTAATAATGTTCCCTAATGGAAGCATGTATATCGAGAAAAGCAGAGGTCCTAGAACTGATCCTTGAGGGACCCCATAATTAACTGGTAATAAGCTGGAGGATTCACCATTTAATTCTACAAAATGGTATCGATCAGAAAGGTAGGATCTAAACCAACTTAAAGCCTGTCCATGAATACCTGTGTAATTTTGTAAGCGATCTAGGAGAATGTTGTGATCTATAGTGTCGAATGCAGCACTAAGGTCAAGTAGAACTAATAGTGACATACAGTCTTTGTCCGAAGCTAAGAACAAGTCGTTTGTAACTTTAACAAGTGCAGTTTCTGTGCTATGATGGGGCCTGAAACCTGACTGAAACTCTTCGAGGATATTGTTCTCCTGTAAGAAGGAGCTCAGTTGAACAGACACAACCTTTTCTAGTATTTTAGACATAAACGGAAGGTGTGAAATCGGTCTGTAATTTGAAAGTCCATTAGGATCTAAATTAGGTTTCTTAATGAGTGGCCTAATAACTGCCAACTTGAAGGATTTAGGGACGTGACCTAAAGATAACGAGGAGTTAATAATATTAAGAAGAGGCTCACCGGCTTTATGTAACACTTCTTTCAGTAGTTTAGTTGGAATGGGGTCTAGTGAACAAGTTGTTGATTTAGCTGTAGTAATAAGTTTAACTAACTCTTCCTGACCTGTACTTGTAAAGCAATGTAGTTGTGTGTTTAGAACCTTAGGTGAGACCGGGATGCTAGTTGCTCTTATGTGTTGAGCATCACCTATTTTATTCCTGATACTTTCGATTTTATCAGTGAAGAATCTCATAAAATCGTCACTACTGAACTGTGATGGAATTGTGTGTTCAGATTTTTGTTTTTTTGTTAGTCTAGCTACTGTGCTAAATAAAAACCTGGGATTGTTCTGGTTATTTTCTATGAGTTTGCTCAGGTGCTCAGCCCTGGCTGCTTTTAGAGCCTGTCTATAGCTGGACATACTTTCCTTATATGCAATTCTAAAAACCTCTAATTTAGTTTTTCTCCACTTTCGCTCGAGGTTACGGGTCTCTCTCTTGAGGGTGTGAGTATGACTATTATACCATGGTGCAAGCGTTTTATCTCTAACCTTCTGTAATCTGATTGGGGCAACAGTGTCTAGTGTGCTAGTGAATATAGCGCCTATGCTGTTAGTAATTTCATCTAGGTCGTCTGTGTTTAAGGGTGCAGTAAGAAGTCCAGACAGATCGGGCAGGTTATTTGTGAATCTGTCTTTAGTGGTCGGAATAATAGTTCTACCGAGACGATAACGTGGTGAAACGCAGTTAGCCTGTTCTACAGGTAGTGTGTACATTATGAGATAATGGTCTGTGATATCATCACTTTGAGGAATGATATCTATATCAGTGACATCTATTCTGTGTGATATTATTAAATCTAGTGTATGATTACGACGGTGAGTTGCTCTAGTGACGTTTTGTTTGAGCCCAAGTGAGTTTAGTAAGTCCATGAATGTGAGTCCTAGCGCATCATTTGTGTCGTCAACATGAATGTTAAAATCTCCTACAATTAATGCTTTATCAAAGCTAACCAGTAGGTCAGAAAGAAAATCTGTGAATTCTCTAAGAAAATCGGTGTAGGGCCCTGGTGGTCTATACACGGTCGCTAGCGCAAGAGACATCAGGGATTTTTGTTTCGTGTGCGAGTGCGATAGTGTAACATTAAGGACAAGCACTTCAAAAGACTTAAATCTATACTGTGTTCTCTGGGTAACAGTAAGGCAATCGTTAAAGATAGTGGCGACACCACCTCCACGACCAGTCTGTCGAGGCTCGTGCTTATAGATATAACCTGATGGTGTAGACTCATTTAGACCGATGTAGTCATTTGGTTTAATCCAGGTTTCGGTGAGGCATAATGCAGTAAGGCTATTGTCTGAGATTATTTCATTTATGATAAGTGCTTTGGGTGTAAGTGATCTAATGTTCAGAAGCCCAAGTTCAATGACTTTGCTGGAGTCCATGGAGAGGCATCTGTGGCACGGAGATTAAAAACAAAGAATAAAGAGATTAGAGACAAGAATAAGTCAGCATGTCAGGCAAGAGGGGACCTTAGGTCTGTCATTTCAGCCAGGTGGGTTAAGAAGGAATCCTGACGCCCAAGGGTCGGGGTTTCTAGGAGCATCCTTTTCAGGAAGGCTTCCCCTACTTCCTGCCCTGCTACATCCAGCACTTCAGGGAGCAGTAGGGTCTGTGCCCGCTCCTCTTCCTTGCACAGATATGTACCCTGGGTTAGCACCTGCCAGTGCACTGTTTCAGGGCACCTGGGAGATCTGCGCGAGGTTGACACCAGTCTGTGACAGCTGGGGAGCATGGGAATTCTGCCAGGCATGTCAAAGTGGGTCCTGGAGACCATAGGAAAAGGGTACAGGAGCCAGTCCACCTCCAGTCCTTCACGTTTTTAGTTAAGGGAAGTACTCTGAGCCCCTGAGGAAAGAGGCCATAGAACATGTTCCCCTATCAGAGCAGGATCAGAGCTTTTACAGCCAATATTTCATTTCAATTTTTGACCTGTGGGCTCTGAATTGTACTCTGAAGATTTATAAGTTCAAGATGCTCACGCTCAAAGTTATTGTGCCCCAGACCAGGTCCTAGGACTGTTTTTGATGATAGACCTCGAAGATGCTTATTTTCACATAAGCATTTTTCCAGAGCACAGGAAGTTCTTCAGGTTCACTTTTGGGGGCAAAGCGTAGCAGTATTGTGTTATTCGTTTTGGCCTAGCCCTTTCACCACATACTTTTACAAAGTGCCTGGACTCTGCCCTGGCACCCAATGTCTCCAAGGCATCTGTGTGCTGAATTTCCTGGATGACTGGCTCATTCCAGCCCAGTCAAAGGCTATGCCAGTTGTCAAGATGCTGTACTTTCCCATATGAGGTCTCTAGGCCTCAGGTTGAACCCAGAAAAGGGTGTGATTTCTTATTCTTATTCAATCTTGTCAGCAGTGAAATCTATTCGGCTATGCTGAATAATGTGGAAAAAACCCTGGTCGATGCCTTGCTTTTGGGCTGGGAGGGCCCTTATCTCTCATGGCACATACATTTTCTGGTGATGAGAGCCATGTTTCTAGCATTATAACACTTTCTTCTACACCTCAGGGGCTGCAATGTCTTAGTGTGCACAGACAGCACTGCACTGTTCAGGTTTGTGCAGTTTCTTTAGCTTTTTCATCCCAGTACATGTGACTCATGTGGCAGACTTCCTGTAAAGGTAGTTGCTGAGGCCCAGGGAGTGGCGTCTCCATTCCCACGTGGTGGAGCAAATTCGGAAGTGGAGCTGTTTGACTCCAAGGACTCAACCCACTGCCCGCTGGTTTTCTGTCTCTCATCCGGCCACTCTGGGCCTGGATGCCTTGGTACAGATGTGGCCGAGGCTCCATCTGCATGTCTTTCCCCTGGTCGCGCTGCTCCCTCAAGTCATAGCCAGAGTGTGCCACGACAGTCAACCTTCTCCTAGTTGCTCCTCATTGGCTCTCTCAAGTTTGGTTCATGGACCTAGCCTCCCTCCTAGACGGCACTCCATGGGAGGTTCCCATCAGAAAGGATCTCCTCTCTAAGGTGCAGGAGCCAATCCTACACCCCCACCCTGTGATGTGGAAGCTCTGGGTCTGGCCCCTGAGGAGAACCACTTCCTAAAGGCAGGCCTCTCATCTGAGATGACAGAGACTCTATTGAATGCTTGGGCTCCCTCCACTAGGAAGCTAGAGGAATGCCTCTGGTTCGATAAACGCTGTCAGGATCCAGTTCACTGCCTGGTTGGTACATTGCTGGAGTTCCTGCTGTCTTGCTTTTCTCCAGGCCTGTCTCCATCTATTTTAAAGATGTCTTCAAAGGTGCCTCAGGCCTATGAGGAATGCAGTCTTGCCTCTCCTCTCAGCATCAGTGCTCACTCCACTAGGGGTATCACCTCATCCAGTGCCTTAGCCAGGGGTGTTCCCCTTGAAGATATTTGTGCTGCGGCAAGTTGGTTCTCTCCGCACACCTTTATCAGATTCTATTATCCAGACCTGGACCCAAGTCCTGCACAGCTATTGATGTTCTGTTCCCAGTCCACTCATGCTCTGTCATGGCCTCTGGCACAGTAATCAACTGGTGCATAATGGCGTGGCTATTGGTGTTCCCGTAGCATCAGCCCTGATACAGCATTGAGTTCCCATGAAAGGGAACTACACCAGGTTACATATTTAACCCGGTTCCCTGAGAAAGGAATGAGATGCTCCATTGCTGGCCATGCCCCGAGTATCCTCTTGCGCTTCCTTCAGACAAATAGAAACTAGAGTAATGTGATGTAGATGCCCTTATATGGGCTTTCTGGCACGTAATCACTCCATCACACAGAGCTTCAGACACAACATCCTCAAAGAGGCATTCCCATACTGTCAGCCCTGACGCAGCGTCTTATTCCCTTCTCAGGGAACCAGGTTACATACGTCTAGATTAGGGCTCCAGCTAAATGCTAGAAATCTAACACCTTCTAATTATGTGTTTTTATCTCACAGACAGGGAGAATGTCACAGAGAGGTACATTTTAATTACTCAGGCTATGTCCTGGTATGATGCTCAGAGTTACTGTAGGCAGTATCATACAGACCTGGCCAGTGCAAGAAACACAACAGAAAATGCAATTGTTGGGGCAATGAATTATGGGACCTGGACTTGGTTTGGCCTCAAAAGAGCCTCCTGGAAATGGACAGACCAGACCACCGATGTGTCCGTTATTAAGTGGTGGCCTGGAAATGCTGACGATTACGTGAAGAATAGAAGTTGTGTCTATTTATATGGTGGTCAAGCTAATGTAGAACAGTGCTCAAACATACAACCTTTCTTCTGTTACTGTGAGTCAAAATGAAATTCAATCTCATATTTAGGCAAATTTAAATGTATTTTTGAATGTAGTGTTAATTTTCTATGTTTCTATGTGCATAAGCATTTTTGTCTTCAGCATTCACAAAACATATCATAAGAATGAAGGTCAAGTCCAGTCAGGATGTGAATGATCTGACTATAATGACAGCTATTGAGGGGAAGGTGAGTATCATCTTCACTCAACGTACAGTCACCTTCTCATTACTGCAGCCAGACATCGAGTCTTCATCACACTGAGACATGAACAGACTGTAGTCTAATCATAATACATCTTATGTAGCATTTTTACAAATCTCACCATAGATTCTCATCCTGCATCATTCACTAACTAAAATAATGTTCTGTTCTTCAGCTCAAGCAGAAACTGAAGGATTATGGAATGGCTGAGAACATCACTGTGACATGGAGAAAGCAATCAGATGGAGTGGTGTTTAATAAGGAGAAGGAAAATATTACTGCAGTGACTAACTAGTAGCTGAAAATGTAGCTGAAATACAAAATACTGAAACTAGTAACATCTTATCATCAGCAGATGAACCAGTTCAACTAAGAGCCAAGCTGATGTTTTAAAAAGATTTAAAATCACTGCTGCAGTAAACTGGGGTTTATATACCTTTGATAGTGGAAATAAATATTTTCAGGCTACTTTTAGGTCAAGTGTAAAGGCTTTAATAGTAATTATTAAATTAGCCACATAATGCCTTTAAAATGAATACATCATGTGGAATAGGAAGCTTCTTTGTAGTTGATATGTTATGCTCTGTACAAATGTAGTAGTATGTCCAAGTCTTTCATATATTAAATAAATATATAAACATTACAGTTGGTTAATTTAACTGTTTCCTTCTTCAATAATATTGAAATTTAAATCTTTTCAGTTAATGGAGTAAATGTCATTCTGTCCTAATTGATGTATAGAATTGTGATTGTTAACCACCACAATAGAATGTCAATGATATATTCTGTATATGACTTCATTTATGACCTTGTCTTATTTTGGCTTAGTCATTCTTTCTGTTCTGCTCTGATAAACATGTGCCGAGCCCTCTGTAACAAACTCGTCACACCATCAGTAAATCCGTTTAACATCACATCTGTTTCTGATGACATTTTTTCTTTGTCAATGTTGCATATAGATAAAACAGGATACTGCAGCTTTCTTCTGTATAAATACTCCCTGTTGGTCTCAGTAAACTTTGAAGTGCTTTACTATTTAATGACTGTGTCTGTGTGATTTCTTTTGGCACTCTCTTCACAAATATTAGCAGCATGACTCAGACTTCTTCTGTGATTGAACCTGAACATTCAGCCAATCATTTCCTCAGAGACTGTAACAAATTATAATAAAATTAAGCAGTGGAAAATGTATTTATTTAATTTAATAGTTAGCTTTATTGACTGTCCATGTCTTATAAATAGAATCAACAAGAATAAAATATTCAGTATAAATATCTGTAAAAAATTTTTAAGGGAGTGATAAACAGAGTTGTATCAAGTTGGAAGATATAAAGAACCTTGTGGAACACCGAACATTACCATTATCAATTGTATCATAATCAATGGTATCTAAAGCTGCATTAAGATCAAGTAACACCAGCAAAGAGACACAACCCCAATCAGAGGCCAGTAAACAGGTCATTTACAACTTTAATCAGTGAACATACCTATTGAGCTACAACTGTTTCTAGGATCTTGGAGATAGAGGGGAGGTTTGATATTGGCCTATAGCTGGATAGCTGGGTTGGGCCGAGGTCATGTTTTTTAATCAAACGTTCAATAACAGCTAGCTTAAAATATTTTGGCACATACAGTAGCCAGTGCTAAGGAAAGAATTTATTATCTTTAGAATGGGTTGGATAGCTACTGGTAATAACTGTTTAAAGAATCATTAGGTTAGAGATCCAGTATGCAGGTTGATAATTTTGAGGAAGAGATCAGTGAAATTAAGTCAGTCTCTTGAAGGGGAGTAAAACTGTCTAAATACTGATCATAAACAGAAATATTATCTACATCTAGCATTGTCTATCAATTTGTTTGGTATTAAATTAATTAATAATAAAATAAATAAATCAATCAGTAATAAAATAATAATAATAATAATAATAATTAGATTTCTCTAGTCAGCGACTATATGTGGTTTCTTCAGTCTTCTATATCTGCTGTATTCAGATTCAAATGTCTGTCTTAACAGTTCTTTAACCTTTAACCTTCTGTAACCACGTAGCTAGCTTCGACTGCTGCATTATTGTCTTTGATTGCTTTCTTGAAGAAATCTTGTTCCCTCGTTAGACATGTTTTAAGATTGGCAACTTGGTTGGCTCTCTCATCTCTCTGGCATTTTGCATACTCCTCAGCATGTCTAGTTGTGTAATGACGTTTCAATTTGCATTCCTTGTGCACCACAACTTTCTCTGTGCAAATAAGACACGTCGGGGTGCCCCTGTGCTCAACAAAGAAATACTACATTTCCCACTTGAAATTGTCTGTGCTCATCACCAACCTTTGAAAAATCCTGCCGCATACACATCACTTTGATTTATTTTGTCAGAGAGAGAGAGACCTCATATTAGCTCTATAAGTGCCATTGGCATGTCTGTATAATGTTTCGCTGGGCAGAAAACTTTTTTTGAAGTGTTGTGAACGCAGCGCGCTGGGACAAACAGAAACGAGGCAGCCAGCCAGGCACGGAAGAAAACACTCCATGTAGTGTTAATTTCGTCAGACGAGACGAGACAAAATATGTTCGTCAACAACCTTTTTTTTCATGACTAAGAGGAGACGATGACAAGACTGCACCACTGTCCAAAAACGCTGACTAAGACTAAATTTACATGAATTATTGTTGACGAAAAAAGACGAGACGAAAATGTTTTGTATAAAATAAAAACTAAGATAAAATCTCTCTTCATTTTCGTCTACAATTGTCTCTGCTTTTTCATCAGCTGTTACGCCTTTAAAATATTCAGAACGAGTTTGCGGCTTCGTGCTGTTTAGTATGTGCGTAGAAAGAATTTGTCCACACGCCGCTCAAAAAAAAAAAAAAATCCTGAGCGCAAGTCCACCCTAGGACTAGGCAGGCTTTTCATGTTAAATTATATTTCCTGGCAGGCTCTTTTATTGTACATGACAGCTTTTGTCCCAATGACCGGTCTTTGCATTACGATTAAAAGCAGTATCAATAAAGTACAAAATGTGATGTGCAGTCAAGTTCGAGTGAAACATATATGAAACACTTTTTTTACTGAAATGTTCATCAGTAATAATCTCAGTAATAATGTTATTTTAAAAAAAGACAACCATTTTTTGACTAAAACTAGACTAAAATTAAAAGACTTTTAGTCGACTAAAACTTGACTAAGATACCTTGAGTTTTCTTTTGACTAAAACTAGACTTAAATGACGAGACATTTAGTTGACTAAAACTTGACTAACAAAAAAAGATGTGTGAATGACTAAATATGACTAAAACTAACAAGGACATTTGGCATAAGACTAAGACTAAATTAAAAATAGGTGTCGAAATTAACTCTAACTCCATGGCAACGCTGCTGTAGCTTTCACTCATTGAGAAATGTTTCTCTGCTTGCATCAACCCGGCCGATGTCCCGCCCCTGAGAGCATATACTGTACCCCACTGTGATTGGTAGGTTCGTTCAGCTCCACATTCAACACTGTAAAGTGCCATACATATCAAACATGCAGACTGCACTAACATTAAACTTCCATATTAAGACGGGGGCCACAAACCATCATCACTGCAAGTTTGAGACCCCTGCTCTAGACGCTTCCTATAGCCTGTAATGAGTGTCTGGATTCTGGATGAATGTATTTTGGACCATTCCTCCCTACAAAACATCTCCAGTTCAGTTAGGTTTGATGGTTGTCAAGCATGGACAGGCTGCTTCAAAATACCCCACAGCTGTTCAATGATGTTCAGGTCTGTGGACTGGGATGGCCGGTCCAGAGCATTGTGCACTGTAAAACGTAATAAGTTGAGTTAACTTAAAGTGAGGAAACCGATTGCCTTAAATTTACAGTACAAGTAAAGTAATGTATTACTTTTGAGTGGGTAAAACTAAATAGTATTTGAAGACTAAACTTACTCATTAAAGTAAAGTATAATATTCATTTATAGTTGACAAAACTAAATAGTATTTGTAGACTAAACTTAATTGCCAAGTACAATTAAGTACTGGTGACTAAAAAGCATTAGTGTTTAATTAACTTATTAGTGTTCACTTTACTAATAAATATAAGGTAACCGATTGCCTCACATTAAGTCAGGTAAACTAACAAAAACGAGTAAAGCAAAAAATTTACTATGTTGTCAAAACAATCATTTTATTATAATAATTCAACCCTACAATAAAACATTTGTGTTACTACAAACACACAGATAAATGATTAAAACATTTTTGTTGTGGGTATAGGGATTTATCACCCATCGACCTGGATACAACTCCCAAAATGCAAATACAGACCTACAGTCTTGTTTCTGCCATTACAAACATATGAAAAACAGAAAAAACAAGTTGTTACTGCAGTTTTAGTTTTTGTATCCAGGCTGACAGTTTACTAAATAAAACTCAAATTACGGCAGAATTACAGCATTTGCTTTTTCTAGGATTTGTATCCAGAATGACACACCCGAAGTGTAACAACAGACCTACAACAACAGTCTTGTTTCAGCCATCAGCTCAAATCTGATTAAAACAACAGATGTTTTTTTTTCTTTTAGATGTGGGCATAGGGATTTGTTTTAATCAGTTACCCATCAACCTGGATACAACACTCAAAACGCAACAATAGAAACAAGACTAAATCTTTCTGTTAGTAATAACACATCTTGACTAAAAGTTTTGGTTTTGCATCCAGGTTGGTAGGTATCTGATTAAAACTGCCAAGAAATTTAACAACACACCTACTGCAACACGGTCTTGTTTCTGCCATCAGAAACACAAAGAACAAATCTTGACCAAAATTACAGTTGACCAACTTCAGTTTTGCTTTTCTAGGATTTATACCCAAGTTAATGGATGACAAAAAAAAAAAAAAAAAAAAGCGCAACGGACGTACAGTAACAAATCCTTGTTTCTGCAAACACTAAACATTTTAAATAAAACAGATTTTTTTTTAATCAGTCACCCATCAACCTGGAATAAACACCCAAGGTGCAACATCAGACCTACAATAACATGGTCTTTTACAGCCATCAGAAACAAAAACAGATTAAAACATTTTTTAAGTTGCAGGTATTGAGATTTTTAATCAGTCACCCATCAATCTGGATAAAACACCCAAGGTGCAACAATAGATCTAAGACAAGTCTTTTCTGCTATTAAAAACATATTGGACAAATTCTTGACTACAAAGCTTTTAGTTGAATCAGTTTTGGTTTTGTATCCAGGTTGGCAGGTCACTGATTAAAACTCAAAAAAAAAAAAAAAAAAAAGCAACAGACCTACAGTAACATGCTCTTGTTTTGGCCATCAGAAACACAAAAGCACATTAAAACAGTAAGTTTTTTAGTGATTGCAGTTTTGGTTTGAGAGATTTGTGCCCCAGGGAAAGAAAAACCCTTTGAATGAACTCAAGTGTTTTTAAGCTGTGAAGGGTACTCCATGTTTAAAGCATAGATCAGCCCAAAAACAAGACACATGGCATGTGGAACATTCTCAAGTCCATCCATTGCTACAACACCCTCCAAGATTATTGCTGTATCAGTGACCTCCAATGGCAAACCTTGTGGAGACATAAGGCTGTCCTCTGGCACCACAGTGAGAATTCCTATCGATACTTGAGGTGCAACAAGATCACAGTCCTAAAGAAAGAAAAGCAATATTAAAATACATCCTTGCAAACGCAAAGAAGTGCATGTTCCTTTTAATAATGTAAACTGCTTAAGGTGCTGTTACTAGTTCTTGAAGTAACATTTAAATTTGTAACAGGGCTTCAGTGAGAATTGTCAGTGATAATTTGGACCTTTTCAGCAAAAGCATCATTGAAACATTTAATAGCAATGTATTTTTAGTAAAAGTTACATCCATCCCATGATCGGTTTGATTTCAAACATTCCTTAAAATATCTTCCTTCGTGTTCATCAGAACAAAGAAATTTATACAGGTTTGTAACCAAATGAGATCCTTTCCCTATCCTTTTAATGTTTAAGTTATTATTAACCGCTAATTATTGGTCGTCGAAAAGTGTTTTTGTTATTACTGCTGAAACCGTCTATACCAGCAGAGAGTGATGCGATAGGGTGGAGAAGGGATGCTGCTAAAACTGTAACGGGACATAGGTAAGGAATGGCTTATAGGAATTGTAAGGAATACAGTAGAGACCTCTTTGCACTGAGTAGTTGGATTGAAATTGGATTGGACACATTTAAGACACTATTCTATGAGATTTTTATAGTTTGAAAATAGTTTCACCAACAATTTAAGATTTATTTGATCAAATGTTATGAAAAACTAAAGTATACATTTTACTTGAATTTTATTTATCTTCTATGTACTTTATATAAGATCTCTTAAACATAATGCTGACACAAAAATTGGGACATCTTTCTTGTAGAACTTTTTACAGATATTAAATTAGAAGAATACTTACAAAGCATGTTTTGAAGAAGTCCGTAGTGTCTTCCCCAAGAAGGACAGCAAGACCACGGAGAACTGTTGTCCGTCGAGCAGTGACATCTGTAATGTTCTAACAATACATAAAACACCAAGATCAACAGTGAAAACAGATCACTTTAAAGTTGACAAATGGACTTACACTATTGTTTATATATAAAAAAAAAAAAAAACCCACTTACTGCAGACTTCATTTGCATTAGATACTCTGAGAGCTTTTTTCCAACGGTGCCTTTCTTTGATTCGAAAACTCCCAGAAACCGAGAAGTATGTGTATCTAGGGCTGAGAAGAATTCTTGCTTGAGGTTTTTACTTGTGATCCGGTTGAACTCTGCAATAATCTGCAAAAAGAGGAGAACCAAAGAAACCGCACATTTAGACTTAAAACATTTTTACATGCCCTAGATAAAATGTGTCTTAATTACCTGACTTTCCCTGAAGAGTGCTGGCCATCTTTCTAAAGTCTCTTTTACTGAAGGCTCCTTTTCAACCAACTCTTTTCTTCTTAGCGAAAAGGTTGTGTCCATGTTCTGTGCTATCAGTGTAGTACTCGGATGTCGTTTCTTCATCTCCTCCACAATTTCTAATCGTTTTGATTCCATGCTGCTTTCACTTTCACCAGAAGGCATATTGGGTAGAAAATTTATCTCGAATCGTTTGGGTTTCTTGACATTTCTTCTAGAATCTTGGCTCCCTCTTTTCATTGAATTAACAAGAACATCGGTGCATCCAGCTCTCCGTAGTTTGCTCCTGTAATTACCCATTTTAAACTTTATACTGTTTTTCCATCCGTTCCATCCAGTGGAGGAGCCTGGTTCAAAAAGGCATGGGGATATGCTTTAAATTTGTACATAGCCTCAGCAAGCTTTTCAAGCACTTCATGTTTCATGTCCCTGGGAACTTTCAAGTATGTCTTATCTCTCATAAACAAGTCTATAGTCTATATTCCACATCCATGGAAAAGCTGGGAATTTCAAATGTTTCTGGCCATGGATCCTGGAGTGTAAGAGGTGACTCTTCTTGAGAGGTAACAGAAATAATGTCGGTGTCGGCCTGGTGTAGGTGATGTCACGAGAGAGATTACCTTCAAAGTCGGCTTTTCACGTAAATCTGCAACGTCAGTAAGGTTAACAGGTGCATTGTTAAAATCAGCATCTTCATACTGAAGAGAGAACGTGTATGGAAAATCAAGATGCTGCCCAAGCTGTTCAATCAGGGAGTCCAGGGTTTGTGGTTTGCTAGGAAGCGTGACCTTCCGAATGTCATGGTCAGTCACAATAACTCTTAAAACAGTTCTCCTCTCCATTGTCATGTGGACCTAAAAATAATTTGAGAAAAATGATTGACACGTTCCACAATTTTCAGTATTAGACCCAAGACAATATTCAGCACAAGATGAAATGTTTAATTGTAACAAATATCCTGCCCTGTATTTTGTAGGTTGGCAGTGGAAACAAGTCATTCAAATCAGACAGCTTAATGACTGACATATAGTAAGTGGTACATGGCTGGACAATTCATAGGAACGCAGATGCTCGGTGTACCACGCTGTCTGCTCTTTGCACACAAACAAAACTTCTGTGTTGATGACTACAATTTTAACAATTTGCCTGAAATCAGGAAGACCTGAACAGGAGCCAACAGAAACGACTACATCTGGACAGTACTTAATGCCATCAATGCATACTGAGGATGTAACAAGCACAGTGCTTTGAGCACCAAAGTTGTTCTGAAGAACATTCTGAACATTCTCAGGAAAAGATGAAATCGGTGTAACTGCAACTTTTTCCATCTGAACAGAAGGTTTGAAAAAAGAAAATGAATCCATGTGGTACGCCGTCATTCTTTGATGCCGGACTGCCAGAGTTTGAGGGACATTTTTGAAATTCTTTGTGTCACAAATGATTTGCTTGAAGAACTTATGTTTGCGTTCAAAACGCATTGTCCAGACATCTCTTAAAGGCCCATACATTCGTACAAGTTGTGGGTAATGTTCAATGTACTGTAATGGTGTTTGGGACGCAATGCAAAATGAGGAAATGCTGTTAAAAGCAAACCTCTGTGCTCTGAAATTTTATCCGCAAGGAAATCAATAGTTTCCACAGTGAATCTGAAGGACGTCACCAGTTCCAAAATGTCTTTCAAAAGCATTAAAATCTCCCATGATGGATCGTTCTCTGGGATATCAAATCCAATCATGAGGGGAAGAAGTCTTAGAAGTGCCCAATTTTCATGCCCATTACCACCAATTGTGCCTCTAGAGGCAAAGGCAACTGGAATAGTTTGAGGCTGATCAGTCTTGTCCATGAATTTGTATGGAAACTGCTTGATTTTTCTGTTTAAGTAGTCAAGAGTACACAGTAAAATCAGCAGTGTTAATCAAGCAGTGTCATTCTATATTTACTCTTAAAGTGTTAACTCAACAACAAATAGTGAAAGATGTCCCCTAGTGTTGGTGAAAATAATCAGAGTTAAATTCTGCGTTGTTAACTTTACTCTTAAGCTCCGCCCCTCAATCTACCCCCTGCAAAGAATTTGAACAGGACAGGAGTTTTCTGGTCGCCATTTTCTTTCAACTCTAACCCACAGGTAAGGTCTTTTAAGTAACATACTAAAACACAATTTTAATATTTTATGTGAATAAATGTGCTAATAATACTGCATGGATTGTATTTTGATGCAATTTGTGTGGTTTTGTGTATTTAATTTCGGAAATTCCGAATAGGTAACTTCGTGGCAAGTTAACTATGGGCTTAGCGATGGTTCAACGCTGCCTAAAAAAGGAAAAAACTCCCGCTAATTTTTTATTATTCTATCTTTCTTAGTGTTTACGGTATTAGTTTTATGTTATTGCTGTTAGACACACACTTAGCTGACATGAGCTTAGCGGTATATATTAGTGCTAGTATAAGTAGGTGTTTGAACTTCAACCTGTTTGTAAGGAGTGACGTGTTTAAACGGTGTATATTAGAAAATAACGAACATGTGCTTTACATATATTGCATGGCACAGTACATATATTGCACAATTAACGTATTATTATTATTGTTGCTGTTTTAAATTCGCTATTTTAGGCAACTTGGATCAGAAACTGTATGGCATCATTAACTTTAGATGAAAAGTGAAACACACTGCAAGTATTTACTCAAGTATTTGAGAATTTTTCTTTTTTTGCTACCTTTTATGATCAATTCTTAGACCTAATCACAAATACTGAGGTGACTATGCAAACTTCTGCAACATAATTTCTGTACTATTTATATTTTGGGCATGAAACCTTTTTACAGTTTTTTAATCTGTGTAATACTCAGTCACTTCTTGCAGAACATGCTGGTTAAGGTGAAACTTGGGGATGCCCAAAAATTTGTCAAGATAACCGAGCTGAGCCTGGAGGAATTTTTGTCTGCTGGTAAAAATATTTGTATATATATTTATTATATTTTTATTATATTATTTTAGGAAAATGCTTTTTTTTTGTTACTTGATGGATGTCTAGTAATTTTATATATACAGTCACACGTTGCATGTGCCCTGATGTTCAAAGTTCATCATTGCTATGTAAAACCTTGTAAGTCTCATATCCTTTCTGAATACCTTTTAAGCATTTTTAAAGTTTGGTGTCCCAGCTGTACCTGAGAATGTGAAGGTTTTTGATGAATCAGGGACTGAGGTGGATGATGTTTTTGAGGATGTAGTTATAGAGCCCTCAGTTGGAGTTCTTACCATAAAACATGGTGCAGGTTTGTATTTATTACATTACTCATTAAAAATTTATTTAATACTACTAATTAATAATAATTCCCCATAAAAATGTATCTGCAACCAGACTTAGATTCTGCCTCTCCACAAGCCTCTCATGGACAGTCAAATCTGTCCCTGTCTTCATCCATTGACTCCAGTGACACACAGGATACAGTCATTATTGAACAAAGCTCCTCCAGGAAACGAATGAGGCTAGACGATGAAGCTAAAAAGGTGGGTAACAATTTTTTAGTAATTTTACATTGGGGGAGGGGAGTCATAACACAATCAATTTAAAAAAATTAACATTAATTTGATATTTCTATGATTGAAGTTGATTTACGAGACTTAAAATTTTAAGACTAATTTATATATATTTTTATTATAATATTATATTATTATAAAAGTTGGTGGAAACCATCCTTGTCCAGAAACCTGGTGGGGAGCGTATAATAAACGAATACAACCGAACTAAGTCTTTGGGGGACGAAACAAGGTGGAAAATGGTCAACATCTTGGCAGCTGACATGACGGAAAAGAATGGGTAATCTTCATGTTCATCTTTATGTTCTTTGTGTTTATACAGGTTGGGACAGTATTCTATATTCTTACAGTATACAGTATTCTGACAGTATTCTATACCTCTCTTCTATAATACTTCTGTTGCATCTGATCCCACCTTCTGCCCAAGGCCAGAAAAGACCAGGAAAGGTGTCTGCCTCTCAAGCAGAGAAGCACCTTGTTGTCTTCAAGAAGGTTTGTTTGTTTGGATGGTGGTTTGATTTTTTTCTGTTTTACATTTAACATATCGGTGATGGTTTTCTTCAATTTGCTTTTTTTTTCTCAGAGTGGAACAAACATTGAGGAGCATTTTCGAGAAATCGTTCTTGATCAGCATGCCATTCCATGCAAGTCAACCTCTTCTCTTGGTGCCTTTGATGAGTTGTTTAAGGCACACTTTGTTTTTGGCACCTCTTACAACATTATGCTACACAACATGTACACTTTCATTCAGACCACTGTGTACAACATAGATGTTGGCAAAGTGAAAGAGAGCCCTCGTGTTGCTGAGGTTAGAGCAAGGCTGCTTAGCTAGGTGCCTTAAGTTTTTCTGCCCTCATGAAGTGTTTTATTTGTCAGGCTGAGTTACTTGGTTCAAAATTGCTTATTAGGCACTTCAGATTAGTTCATGGTTTTGTTCCTGGAAAGAAGCTTCGCCTTCAATGTGTAGAGGCAGGGTGTAGTTCTGTGTTTGGTACTTTTTCAGGTTTTAGAAAACATTTGAATACAAAACATGCTGAGCAAAGTAACCAGAATTTTGACACCACTGACAACCGTGAGACTGCTGAGTCAGAAGGACAAATTTGTGCTCAATCATTTGATCAGATTGGCAGTGTTGGAGAGGTGGCCACAACGTCTGTATTATTAAAGTCAAATAAGAGCACTTTGGATATGTGTGCGTCTGCTGTTGCACAACTAAAGGTTGCTGGGTTAAGTCAGTCTGCTATAAGTGGTTTTGTTTCATCTATGGAGGAAGTTGTTTTTGAGATTCAGAGTCAGGCCAAGGATGCAGCTTTGCTCTGTCTGTCTCCAAATGACATTGCTACTAAAAGGAAAATAGAAAGTTCAATTGAACATTTGAAAAATCCGTTTACTTTGTTAAATTCGGAAGCCAAACGAAAGAGACATTTTTCAGAGAAATGGCTAACTGTTGAACCAACTCAAATAGTGCTCGGCATAAGATTTGATAGCAGGAGAAATAAAACCACTGGAACATTTGATCAGGTTGTTGTAACAGATAAATTTGCTTATATTCCCATTTTATAAACACTAAAGTCAATTTTAAAAAATCCGCATCTTATTGATTTGTTTAAACCCAGGTATGTTCCAAAGGAAGGCGTTTATGTTGACTTAAGTGATGCGGCACATTTTAAAAGTAATCCTTTATTTTACACGGAAAAAGATGCCTTACAAATTCAGTTATTTTATGACGATTTCCTTTTCCTAATCCTTTGGGTTCAAAAAAAGGTATACACAAATTGGGTGCTATATATTTTACATTAAGGAATTTCAACCCTATGTTTAACTCTTCATTGGATAATATTCATTTATGTGCCCTCTTTCATGCACAGGATATTAGACGGTATGGTTTTAATTCTATAATCGAGCCTCTAGTAAATGATCTAAAAGTGGTTGAGTTTGAGGGGATTAAAAATCCAGTATCTGGAAGTTGTGTTAGGGGTACAATTGTTCAAGTAACAGGGGATAACCTTGGCTTACATGGGTTTGTGGAGTCGTTTGGGGCTCAATGTTGCTGTCGTTTCTGTGTTCTTGAGAAAGATCGCTTTCAGTTTGTGTTTTCTGAAGATAACCCTGAGGTTGTACTAAGAACAACTGAGATGCATGCTCTGCACTGTAAAAGGTTACAAGATGACCCTACACTACCTCATTTTTATGGCGTCAAACGGGTGTGTTTGTTAAATATACTCAAGTATTTCAACACGGCAGACAATTTTGCTGTGGATATAATGCATGACATTTTAGAAGGTGTCGCTCAGCTAGAGGTAAAACTTGTTCTGCAGTACATTCAGCATAATTTTTTGAGTGTTGATGATCTTGCTGGTAGAATACATGCTTTTAATTATGGTTACAATCAGCAGAGGAACCGTCCTCCAATGATCAAATTGTTTGGTGGAAGCAACGATTTGGGTTTAACTGCCATCCAGTCATGGTGCTTGTTGTGCAACATGCCGCTGTTATTTGGTGATTTAGTGCAGAGATGATAAACACTGGTATCTTTTGCTTTTACTTCTCCAGATTGTTAACATTATATTTTCACCAGCCCTAACTGAAGGCATGACCATTTATCTTAAACATTTAATAATTGAACATCACCAGCTATTCAAAAAATTGTTTCCAGAAAAAAAATGTGTTGCCAAAGCATCACATAATGATACATTACCCACAGTGTATAAGAAAAATTGGACCAATTCTGCACATGTGGTGTATGCGTTATGAAGCTAAACACAAATTCTTTAAAACACAATTAAAAAGCTTCAAAAACATCACCAAAACGCTAGCCAAAAAGCACCAGAGTTGTATGGCAATGCACTGGGAGTATTTTAGCCAGTACAGATTGACTCTTGGTCCAGGGAAAATGGTGGAACTCAGTGGACTTAAAGGTGGCATTGATATGGCTTCCAAACTAGGAGTGGAAATATCAGAACTTGTCTATTCTGTAAAGTGGATCAAACATCATGGTACAGAGTGTCACCCTGACTTTATTATCTGTACTGAAGTAGCATTTGAGATGTGAGATGTGTTTTGTAAGATCAAGACTATTGCTGTGAAGGATGAAAATGTACTGTTATGTGGAACACTGATGGAAACACTGTTTTGATGACAATTACCATGCATTTACAGTCAGACTGCATCCAGCACAACTTTTAAAGGTAGTGAATGTTAACGAGCTGTGTTATTTCAAACCATTTGATGTTCAAATGAAATATGGTACAACAGATTCTGCAATGCATATAGTGCCCTATTGCCATTTTATGCAGATGTGTTTTTTTTTGTGCATGTAAGCCTGACATTGTTTTAATAAAGGTTTTAAATGGTATATTGATGAAGTTGTTTTCTGTTCTGTTCTATTCCATCTATTCAATGTAAAGGAAAAACAAAACAAAACAAACAAAAAAAAAACACTGAGTTGACATAGTAGCAGAGATAATTAGTCAAACCACAGAGTTAAATATTGACACTTATTGGAGTTATTTGATCACCAAATGTTTTAAAATTGTACTCACTGAGTGGGATTTTTTTCACTAATAAAAATGTAAATAAACAAAAGTGAAATATTAACACTATTGGTGTTAACTTCCCCTTAGTGTTAAATTTTGCTAACACAAATAAGAGTTAATGTCCCTCAGTGTTAAATTGTGGTTACACTATTAAGAGTTAATTTCTTTTAGTGTTAAATTGTGGTGACACTATTAAGAGTTAATTTCTTTTAGTGTTAAATGATAGTAACACTATTCAGTGTTGAGCAGTATTAAATTTTTACTCCACACAGAGTCAATTTTACTCTGAAAATTTAACACTGTCAAGAGTTATTTTATCACCAATTCTGAGTGGGACCAAATACACTCGGATCCAGTGTTAAATTTAACTCTTAAAGAGTTATTTTAACACTGCAAAATTTACCGTGTAATGTACTTTTTGTTGATCAAATCATTAAGACACACTGCCATTTCAACGGGTATGACACCCTCTAAGAGATCATGCATCAGGTCAGGTGGAAAGCCGCTGACAGTGTGAAAATAGTCTAGCTCTCTGAAGACACAACTACCTTTCACACGATACTGTTTAACCAAACTCTGATCTTTTAAAACTTCTTCAACTTGCCTGTCGTGATTTAGCTTGGTCCTGGATTCAAATGCTCCTGTCCGTACCTCTCTTTGTTGGATTTCACACTTCTTCTCCATACAGAAGCGACAGGGGTGTTCCACAATGAAACTCTCTTGGAATCCTGCCAAGGAATGGGCACCAAGGTTATCAGCAGACACACAGAGAACAGTTCCCAATACACATTCTCCTAACCGCTCTATGAAGATGCCATGTTTCTCTAATGTTTTCAGGTCTTGAACAAGAGGTTGTAGAACTTTTTCATATCCATACTGTTTCACTGCACTAGCTTTGCATAAGATTGCCAACTGAATTGCATGAAGAGAAGACCGATACTTAGAGGGAAGATTGGCAAGGACCCAGTAAACACTGAACATCTTGTGTTTCTTTTTTGAAGTGCCAAAAGGATTGGCAATCTCAAATTCATCAGTGTAGAGGGTAAGTAAAATCCTAAATTCTTCTGCCATCAGAAAAGGATTCTCAGAGTAGTTAGTGCCATCTCTGTAAGAGCTAATTCCACATGTACTGCCATCGGGAGCAAGAACTTTATAAAGGACTTCTGATCTGTTTAAAAGCAGCTGTAACATGTTCAAGACTGGCACATAAGCAAAAGACTGATTCTTTGTCGAGTTTGTATTCTATTGGCATAACTATTGGAAATTCTCTCAAAGTATGATGCTCTTTTACTGATGGTAGATAGAGGCTCACCAGACTCAGTCATTTTTAAGATCAGATTATTCTCTGTGACAACTTTCACAATGTCTTTCAAAACATTATCACTATAAGTGATTTCATGTTGGTTTAAAATCTGCTGAATGCCATTACTCAAAAGGGGCCTTGACAGAAGAAAAATCTGAGTAATTTGTCTCAGTCACAAAGTTGAAGTTACCCCGGGGCTGGATATTTCAACAAGACAATGATTCAAAACACTGCTCAAAATCTACTTGGGCATTTCTGCAGAGGAACAAGTACACTGTAAAATGTAATTGCGGAGCTTACTAAAATGATTAAGTAAACTTAACTTATTTTATTAAGTTTGTTGACATTACTTAGTTTAACTAAGTAAGTTGGAATTAATTAAGTAATTCCAACTTTTTCCCCACACAAAGTCCTTAAACTTAACTTGTTCATTTAGCTCAACTTAAAAGTTTAAATATTGTGAATGCACCAGATATACAGTAGGTGGCGGAAATTCTCCAAAGGAGTGAGAGGCCATTAATTGGACGACGAAGAAGAAGACTGCACATGCGTAATTACTTGGTTCAGACAGCAGGTTAATTAATTTGCACGTGGCTGGATAAGAGCATGAAGAGGTGAGTCTCATTTTTATAGTTTAACTGCTACATTTACATTACAAAATAACAATATACAAATCAAAGTTTATACAAAGTAGTATTTTGGTAATATATTGATATAAAATTGATGGATGACGTTGGATTGCTCTTAGCAATCTAATAATTGTTAATCATCTAGCTTTAAAGATAAACTTGTTTTAGGTCATAAGAAGTTAGGATGGAGTAACAAACATAAGTAAAATACAAGTAATTGTGTAAATGATTAGTTGAAGTTATAGTTTTAATAATTACTTGAGTAAAAGGAAAAGTAACAAGTTTAAAATTAGTGTTGATGTCGTTTATAAACGACATCAACACTAATTTTAAACTTAACCACCTTTGATATTTCATTGTCCCCTCTGTGAATTTAAAGAACCCTGCACAGAATCCTTGTTTTTCTGCCATTTGCGTCAACATCTGAAAAATAATGAAATGGTTCAGTGCCCATACAAAGACTGCAATTTTGAAAGCAGAATTTATTCCACATTTAATCATAAAAGTAAGCAACACCAGTTTGCCACTCAGAGGAACTTCAAGCCCAACGTTTCAGTGGAGTTGCAAATTGTTGCTGCCGATTTACAGCAAGATGTTACACAAAGTTCATCTTGCTATGATTCAGTTGATTCTCCAGAGTTTGACCAGGATGAATATGAAGAAGGTGACCCAAATCAAAGTCTGGATGATTTACAGAGACAACTTAAGCATAATTTAGGATTGCTTTTCCTTAAGATGCAAACCATTTTGCATATATCTGATGCAGCAGTACAAGAAGTAATACATCAACGTTATTCTCAAGTTATTCTCAAGTCAGCCAACACTGGCAGATATATTGATAGCTAATGCTATGAATAATGGAGAAACACAGCAAGTTCTCCATCTAGTGTTCAACAAGGCCTAACTAACTGATCACACACACCTTATTGTGCCAAACCCATTTAATCAACATGTTTTTAGATAACTTATTTGCATTTTATAACCGCTTTTGCTTTAACAGATTCATGAACTTTTCTTTTTAATTATTCAAAGATAATAAAACAAACAAAATTTGACCTTATGTGTGCTTTTGCCACAACCACCAAGATACATTTGGCAAAGTAGAATCCGAACTGTAAAGGTATAAAGATATTACTTTTGCCGAGGGAGACTTAAAGAGAAGGGACTCCTTATCATGTCTCATTTGTAGATCTTAGAAAAACAAAAGTAGAGAAAATCAAATATAGCATTACAGTATAGAATAAAAGCATTTAATAGGTCTAAACAAAACAAGAAAGGGCCCAGAACGACGCTTCATATTCTAATCCCATGCTGTGTAGGTATTGAAGAGGATGACAGCGTTAGCAGTGTATCAGATGTTAGTCGCATAGTAACTCCTAATCACCCAATTGTTCAACTATTGCTCGAAAATCCAACTTATGATTTAACAGAAACCAACTGGAGGTAGATAAACTATAGTTCACAAGGTATTAGGTCCCAAAATCAATAAAGACAACTAATTAGGTATGTAGAAAGTAACATAGAGCCAGTAGAGAAATAAAAATAATAGGTTGATTTATCATCACAAAACCCATAACGAAGCCAAAGGTACCGGTTTCTTCATAAGTAATACTGTGGAACACTGAGCTTCAGGTGGGCACAAAGTCGTGGCCTAATGCTTAGAGAGTCTGACTCCTAACCCTAAGGTTGTGGGTTCGAGTCTCGGGCCAGCCACGACTGAGGTGCCCTTGAGCAAGGCACCGAACCCCACCGACTGCTCCCCGGGAGCCAGAGCTTAAATGGCTGCCCACTGCTCTGGGTGTGTGTTCATGGTGTGTGTGTTCACTGCTGTGTGTGTGCACTTTGGATGGGTTAAATGCAGAGAACAAATTCTGAGTATGGGTCACCATACTTAGCTGTATGTCACGTCACGTCACAAACTGAAATAATGTCAAAATGTCCCCACATATTGGTCTTAAAATAGAAAAACACAATTGTATAGTCTATAATAACAAACATAGATCCAGACATAGATCAGAATAGAAGATGTGAATAGAAGATAGAAATTCTAGGAGTGGAGTAACTGCCATATCACATGTAACTGCCATACAACGTGCACCTCGTTATCCTTATGTGACAATCTCATCAAATACTATAAAGAAACAGAGTGAAATTAATGCAGCAAAAAGAGAGAAACGAAACAAAAGACAACAAAGACAGAGAGCAAGGAAAAAGGAAGCTGTGGAAAATAAACTAAAGGAAATGGGGAAATTGTTATATGACATAAAGAAATTGAATATATCTGATTAAAAACTGTGAAGAAAAGGACCTACAGTACAAGGAACCTGAAACAACCCAAAGAGGAACAGACACTGTACTTGGACAGTTGGATCAAGACCCATCATCTTGCTGAAAGAAGATTATAGAATTGTTGTAAGTTTCATTTACCTTTATATGAACTTTCTTTTCCATTTTATAGAATGATAAGTTTCATTTACTTTTATATATGAATTTATGTAACCATTGTGTGATTTAGAAATGATATAATGTTCGATAGTATGTTTAGATATTAAGACAGAAAGTAACAGTGAAAGCTTAAAAAAGAAATCACGAGTTCTGTGTCAGCAGCTTTGTGAGAACACACAGTCAGCCGTGCAGCTTAGGAGAGAAGCCTGAGATCATGAGAGACCTGACAGGATGCTGACAGAAGCAGAATGACCATTATGAGATCATACTAATAAAATGTTATAAATAGGGTTTTAGAACCAGTTATCAGTGTGCATTCACCTTGAGGCAAGTTCATGTGTTATACTCTGTTTTGCTTATAGAGGGTGCATCAGGAGAACAAACGCAGGCTTACACTTGGAGAGTGTTTCCTGGTTTGTTTTATATTTGCATTTTGTTTCTTTCTACTTACGCTAGAATTGTTTGACTATTTGAAGGAGATTTTGTTTGTAATTTTCTTTTCTTTTACATGACATATATTACACACACCTATTTGTATTACACTACTTTTAATAAAAACAAGGCCTCCCATTGTGAGGATCCTGAAAAGACAAAAAGGTCTAAGTCTGCCTCCTTCATCTAAAGGTTCAATCAATAGAATAGGTAGAAGAACTTGAAGCAGAACCTTTGTTAAAAGACTGAGGGACTTCGAAGGATACCTGTGTTCAAGGTAAGAGCAACTCTAATTGTTGATCTTGTGTTTTCAATACTAACCCGTGCAAACTAGGACACATCCTTTAGTGGGATTGTGGAAGGGTATCCTACGCAATCCGAAAACATGTGTCACTAAAGGACACGTATGTCAGTATAATTACTTCAAAGAACATAACATTTAACTGCAGGAATTGGACCAAAATATTACTGAAAGATATCTACATATGACTACATGGTGGTACTCTTGTATTCTTGCACTACAGCCAAGCATTCTAAGATTTGAAAGAGCAATTGGGGACCAGGAGCCCCCAAGATTGTCTATATTGCAGGGACAGTGAACATTAATATAATACGAAGAGACTGGAGCCAAGAGGCAGGCAGAGAAAATCTTCCAGTGCACCATAGAAGTAATTCTTTCTAGGTGCTGTTGGCTCCCTCTGGTGGCTGTGAGTCTTGTGTCTGCCAGGTTGTAAGTTAATGGCACTACAGGATATACCTGCAGGAACTAAAGGTATAAGAACACATTTTTGGGATGAGAGAACATTTAAAGATAAAAGTGGGGTTGAAAGGTGGCACTCAGAAGATTTAATTGCCGCTAAATTGTGGCACTTAACCAACTGGGATAACTTGGTGAACTTTACAGTTCTGGTTCCCTGAGATTGATTGGACTGAAATGTTTAAGAGACTCTGGGAACCCACATTACTCAGCCCAATATTGCAGAGACTGGTAGAAAGTCCAAGTGCTACTAAAGCCACCATCCCTTTGTTTGATTTTATAAAATATCCTGACAGTGAAGAAGACAAACCTGTGATAGATTTAATCCAGGACAGACCTGTCCAAAACAATTACCACTCAGGGCTAGCAGAAATAGACACAGTAGAACTAAGGAGCATAAATTAGGACAGAGGATTGGCAGTATCTGCACTAATAGATAAAAAAAACTAATTGACAAAAGAGTACTGCGGGAAAAACCCAGTAAGGCCAGCAATAACAAGATTAAGCTGCTGCCATCAGGGAAGACACACTCCGTCACTGTGTGATACAGAATCAGGACTATAATTAGTTCTCAGAAAATTCACATTAGGTCCAGTGACACTGTGTTTTTTTACTGAGTTTGACTTTAGATTTACTGATGCCCATGACTATCTTAGTTTAATGTTGACAGCCTCTGCATCAGAAAGCCTGTTTTCTCTATTAGTACTTTATCTATTTTGACCTCCTTTTCTCTTTTCTTTTTCCCTAACCTTACCTAACCTAACCTAACCTGCTCTCTAGAGAGTCTACGCCAGAGGTATTCAACTAAAATTGAAAGAGGTCCAGTAAGAGAAAATTTCTTGAAGCGAAGGTCCGGAAGATCATAATGTCTAACTAGTTAGTGTGATATATATTTATGTAGCCTAGTAGTTGTATCAACATCTGCAAGCAATCAATACCTGACTGTCAAATCAAATAAATTCAGTATAATTCAAAAACATTTTTACAATATTTATTGTCACGTAACATAGAACTGAACATATGTATGATTGTAGATATGTATAACATTCTCATTAAATAAAGTAGGGCTACATTTCAAAATAAGAGAAAATAAATAAAATGTGAAAATTGTGTATGTTTAAATAAAGTGCTTAACTTTCCCTTTTATATCTCAGTGAGAGAACTGAGCTCTAGCTTGGCTTGGCAGGATTTTAAACCTGGGCTTGAATGGAGTCAGGGCCATTCTCATCAGTGGTGTAGTCGGGGCCATACGCACGTATACGGAGTATGCTTACTTTTCCCCAGGGCTGTTTGCGTATAACGACCTCTATGGCTTAATATTAGCGTATACCCTCGGTATACCCACTTGTTTTGCTGCTTAAAACGTCCAGAATTTACCCTCGTCTTTTCTACCCCTTTAACTGCATCGCATTTTTTAACTTGCAAAACTTCGTTGTAATTGGTTCATTTTTATTTGAATTCTGCCCCTTTCCCTGCCCCCGACAGCTGTTGTGTACCAACTTCACCAAGCATTTACAGGGAGGAGAGTTTACTTTAACAACAGAAACTGGTGTCATGCTGAAGCAGACTTAAGTAAAGTTGGCCGCATATTCACAGATTGGAGTTTCCTGAGTCAATAACTCCTGAACTAAACGTGTTTATTACACAAATAACACCTCTTTTTTATCGTAGTAATGTAGAGAGGCAGCTACAACACAATTCTGCTCAAAATCAGCAGTGGACAAAATACATGTCTCTACACTGTAAACCCTAATTCTGTCATTACATAAATAATCAAATAATCTTGAGTTAACACTACTTGAAATTTTGTATTTTCTAACCATAACTCAAAAACCATACTAACCATAACTCAACTTAAAATTTAGACTGTTATGAACTCAAAATCCTGATTCATAAAAATAGTCACTCTGGTCTCCCTTGATGGTGATTGGTTATTTAAGGAGTTCTGCCTGGCAAAAAGAGAACTAATGCAGTGATTGGTAGAATAATCCTATAGGTGGTCCTTAATGCCTGTTGCTGATGCCGGAAAGTTCTGGAATTAATCTTCTCGTCGTTCGCCATTTTAAACTCGGTAAGTAAAGTTATTATGCAGAAATGAACTTGAAAATATTATTTTAATTGTCAAATATGTTTATTTAAAGCCTAATTTTACATTTATATAACAAAGAACCGCCCAGTCATCATTACAAATCTTTCAGACACGTTGTGTTTCCCGTTCAGACTTTGCTTACATCACTATCAATTTTGTGAACAAAACATTATTTTAGAAATCATATTGAGAAACTGAATTTGACTTGTAAGATGTAAATTCCTCATACATTAGTTAATCGTGTGTTTTTAGGGAAAAAAGTTTTCTTCAGCAGTCCATCTTCACATTTATCATCAATAATTAATTGTCTAGCTAACCTATCCGTATTTGCTGGTTTAGGCTGGTTTTATTAATAACATTAATTTTGAATATTATTAATTATAATAATTGTTTTTATATTGCAGGTGAAACAAGAACATGTGGAAATGTAAGTATTGCATTTTTAACTCTGAAAAAAAAGGGGGACTTCTCAAACATTACCGTTTGACATACATGTCAAATATGATATGAAACATAGTGGTCATACAAAAACTGTATCCTTTCCATGCCTACACCACAATTGTCTTTGTACGTTCATCTCCATTAGTAGCTTGAAAGTTCATGAAAATTTGCTTAAAATGAAAATTTGCTTAAAATGTACTCATCTTACAACACTCTCAGGAAACAAAGGAACAAAAATGGTCAGTTGGGCCTTTTCAAAAGGATAATAATAATCCCTAGGGTAAATAAGGTACAAAAATGGGCTACCCTGGTCACATGTATGTATATATACATTAATACACATGTATGTTTGTTGCAAAACATTTATAAATAATAAAAATACATTTATATATGTAAACAATTTGCTTTGTGCTTACTTGTGTGTGGCTAATGTGGTAGTATGTGGCTAATAACAATGTCAATATAAGTGATGTGTTTAGTGATGTGCATATATTTAGTGTGAATTCTGCTACATATGCATTGATGTCCTACAATAAATGCATGATCACAATACAGATTTATTCTTGTGTCTTCACTAGGTGTCTGATCATCGCAATTGGATCCTTGATGTGCCAGTGGGGATCTTATTCGAGCACACCGATCTTCAGCCCCCCAACTCCTTGCATTTGAATTCCTTGATTGGCATAATACTTGAAGGTCAAGTGGTAATGGACAAGATGCCGGACCTCACACAAGCAATGTGTCTTCTCTTTGGTCTCATTTATGCATTAGACCTGAATTACCCCAAATCACTCGCAAACACATTTGATTTCATACAGCATGTTCTGATGTCAATGGGACAGAATGCCCTCAAGCCCAAAGTACAGTCTTTGGCAAACCAGCTTTTTTGTTAATAAAAAATGTTTAGTTGTTTAAGTGCACAAAGTTCTAGCAGGGATGTTGTGCAGCAGTTAATGTGGGATATTGTTACCACCTGTACAGTGTTGTAGACTGTGGCTGTGACCTAGGTGTTCTCTGATACAGTATGTTTTTGAAATTTAAACTGAAATGTAATTTATATCATTCATCTGTACATTTGTGTACAGTGTGGCTGTGACTAGTTCTGTTTCATTTATTGAAATTTAAATGTTTTAATGTTTAAACAATTTTGCACAATAAATACATTCAATATGATGTTCAATGTGTTTTTTGGACTGAATAAAGCTTTAACAGTCAAAAGAACAATGATATTAGTCAATTCAATTTATAATCATCATTTACAATTTATAATCATCTTAAAAATCTTAATTTTTAAATTGACTTAAATATGTAAGTAGGTGAACTTAATAGTTTAAGTGCAAATTATAAAACACCAAATTATATGAACTTAACAATTTAAGTACAGTCTACATGAGCGCCAAGTCAACTGAACTTAAATAAACAAGTTTACAAGTTTACTGGAAAATCCATTACTCAATTCAATTGTGGGAACGAGTTTACTCAATAGGTTGAGTTCATTGAACTTATTAGGGTTTTCAGTGTATGTGCAGACGGCTGAGAAACAGATTCCAAGGGACCGTCTGCAAAGTGCAAAACCCGAAAAACGAATGCTATAAAAACAGTCAATAACTTCACTGTAATACACTGTACTGTCACCAAATTCAGTTCACACACCACTGATAGTTATACTACAACACATACTTGGGAGAAATGTTTTTTTATATCATTTTTATGATTTTTCATAATAAAAAAACAATAACTTCACTGTAATACACTCTACTGTCACCAAATTCAGCTCACACATCACTGATGTCCTAATAGTTATACTACAACACTTATTTTGCGAAACCTTGCTTTTTGATTATTTTTATTGTTTGCATTATAAACAATATACAACAGTATACATTTAACTGTGATGTAAACTTCAGTGTGTAAATCAGCTTTTGTCAAACATGTAATCCTGCTGCTTATATAAGAGCTATTACAGATACTGTTAAACTCTATGGTCTCTGTACTTGCTTTAGCTCAATGCACAATACCAAGGGATATGTCCGCTCGGTATTTGTGCTTCTGTCATCCCAAGGCATTTTGTGTGGAACCGTTTTGTGCAGGTTCCACACTGAATCTATAAGGGGGAAATATGTAAATTATATCTATAAAATATTTGCTTTAGGAATCCTGTAATGCATAAACATATTGAAATATTTAATTACTTTAAATTTATCCATACACTCCCTGACAAAAGTCTTTGCTTATCTAAGTTGTAGGAACAACAGATAATAACTTGACTTCTAGTTGATCATTTGGAATCAGAAGTGGCATATATGAAAGGCAAAGGCCTCTAGATTAAGCTTATTTTACCAAAATAAAATCTTATCATGCCTTGTTTTTTAATTATTTAATTAGGACAGAAAGGTGGAGGCTGAAGTATGAGAAGGAGCACCATCCTGCTGAAGAATTTGCCCTCTCCTGTGGTATGTAATGGGCAGCAAGAATATCTTGATACCTCAGGCTGTTGATGTTGCCATCCACTCTGCAGATCGCCCCCATACTGAATGTAACCCCAAACCATGATTTTTCCTCCACCGAACCTGACTGTTTTCTGTGTGACTCTTGGATCCATGCGGGTTCCAATAGGTCTTCTGCAGTATTTGAGATGATTGGGATGCGGTTCAATAGATGATTCATCAAATAATCAAACTTATGCCACTTTTCCACGGTCCATGTTACAATAGATAGAAAAAATGTTTGGAACATACTGTAACTGAACAAACAATGCATAATTGAATGACAAAATAGTTTATATAAGTGTATGAGTGCATTATGGAAGAGCATTACGTTCGCAAAGATTGTGGGTTCGATTCCCAGGGAACACAAATACTGATAAAATGTATGTAACTCAAATGCACCGTGAGTTTCTTTGGATAAAAGTGCCTGCTAAAGGCATTAATGTTAATGTCATGTAAATGCAAACATTGACTTCTGTGGGTCGTTTTTTCTTTTCTTGTTTTGGCAGCATGGCAGGGAACAGGGGGTTTAAGAGGTGGGTGGGGGTAGTAGTATACCACTTTTTTTGAGGACGGTTTCTGAACATATGAGACACACTGCTTTAGTGTGAATTGGGAACATAAATGAGTCTGTATATTCTGGAATAAATGCTCTATTTTCGCTGTCCACTTTTCTTTTGTTGGAGAGCGGCATTTGTTCTTTATTCTCCCTTTCTCCGTCTCACTCGTCTGTTTCTCTCCCTTTCCCCATCTCATTCATCTATTTCTCTCCATTTTTCCATCTCACTCGTCTGGTTCTCTCCCTGTTTCTCTTCTCTCGTTTTCTACATGTATCGCTATCTTTCTTTCATGTGTAACTTTACTCTAATTCTCTCATATCTGTCTTGCGCTGTTGAGTCGCAGTGTTTACTTCAGGAATGCACAGACTTGATTGGCTGAGTGGTATCACGTAGGATGGCTTAACTCGCATGCAATTGGTCTGTGCGTTTCCACTACCACTACCGTAAAGATTGCAAAAGCTGAGATGGTGATGCTGAGATGGTATGGAATCCCAGGGTTCTTTGACAGTGGCCTTCAGCTCATCTGCATTTTTTGGTCTCTCATTTCTTGTTTTACTCTTGACAATAGCTCATAGATTCTCTATGGGGTTCAGGTCTGTTGAGCTTGCTGGCCAGTCTAGCACACCAACACCATGGTTATATAACCAGCTTTTGGTGCTTTTGGCAGTATGGGCAGGTGGAAATACCTGCAGGAAAATGAAATCAGCATCTTTTAATTTGCTCTTAAATTTCTTGGTAAACGGGTGAAGTGACTTTGGTTTTCAAAAAGCAAAGTGGACCAACACCAGCAGATGACTGTACACCAAATCATCACAGACAACCAACTTGGGCTATGAGCTTCTCCACCCTTCCTCCAGACTCTAGGACCTTGGTTTCCAAATGAAATAAAAAATTTGCTCTCTTCCGAAAAGAGTATGTCGGACCACTGGGCAACAGTCCAGGGGTCTCATTTATAAAACTGTGCGTAGGACCCCTACTAAAAGTTTACGTACGCCCAAAAGCCAAAAATGGCGTATGCCAAAAAAAATTCCGATTTACAAAGCCGTGCGTACGCACTCCTCTAAACAATGTTCCCTTTATAAATCACAGATCACCCGTAGATGTGCGTATGTGAAATCCCGCCCTGTACACACCCATTTTTAACCATAAATAGTCAATGCAAATCACTGCGTGGGCACGAGAGTGGACCTTGTTATAATGCGTTTCCTCTGCGCTCTGCAGGTTTAAAAATGGGGTGAGGAGCCAGCGTCTCAGGGGTAGCCACTGTCGCCTGCAGGTTATAATTATATTAAAAGCAACATTGTTATAATTATATTAAAAACAAAATTGTTACAGTTTCTACTTTTTAATATTGTTAAACTCACCAAGCCATCACGTACTGCGCCTGCATTTAGTCTGTTCCCTACTATGTGTCAAGATAAAGGAATCATGTGTTGAACCAGGCCAGCGTGCCACAATGTTTGTGAGGGTCATGTTGGAGTCATATATGATTTAAGTATACCACCGTAAGTATACCATTCAAAACGACAGATATTATGGCACTCAGGGACGGCTGTGATATACCAGACCTATAGGGTGATATTATAGAGTTAGATAGAGTCCAATAGAATTATTTCATATACAAAAAGGTCTTAGAGACAAAGTTGAGGATTACTTATAGTTTTTTTATATAAATAATTTACCTGTCTGCCAATTCCCGCTGCAATGAGCCGGTTGCCAAGAACCCCAGTGTGGTGAGGACTTGTATTTGGACTGGGATGGCATGGTTCCGGCGTGTTACCCTCTCTAATACTGGACCCAATTCAGCACATAGATCTAAGAGCACAGCTCTAGGGAATCATAATGGGCCAGGATATCATCATGGTCCCTGAAAACTCGTTCTCTCCTTATTCTGCCATTGGCGTAATCCTCCAACAGTGCCAGCAGTGCCATCATGAAGCATTACATACCCGGGTCACCGGAGGATTTATATGTTTCTAGCAATTAGACTGATCGTTAACACCTTGACAAAATCACAGAATTAATTTGTGGGCGAAAATTTAAGACGAAAATGTTATAGTGAACACATGCTTCTTCATGACGGTTTTGTAATGAACACCGTAATAGTTAGGACCGATGATGAGTAGCGATTGTGCTTCATGACTGTATTTGCAGACTTTGACATTTTATGATAACTATATGTACATTAAGGAAAATATTTCGTTTTTACACTGTGTTCTGCAGTTCTCTAATAAAAGGGTATTTCATGCTATTTTGTATCACATGTAGTCGTGCCTTCTCCTCCTGCGCTCCCGTTGTGGACAATGTGACTGTAAGGCAGCGCTGATTATTCATTCATTCATTCGTTCATTCATTCATCTTCTACCGCTTATCCGAACTACTCGGGTCACGGGGAGCCTGTGCCTATCCTCAGGCGTCATTGGGCATCAAGGCAGGATACACCCTGGACGGAGTAGCGCTGATTATTATTATTATTAATTTATTTTTAATACATTTTGAATTACGTTTGGATTTTACTAGATGTATATAGCCTAAAACAATCGGCACAAATAACACTGTTGGATTTAATCTTCATGATAATGTAAATATAACGTATGAAATGGAGTGAAAATTAAATGTCATTAATTCTTATAATCGTTCTTCTAACATGTATTTTCTACAATCTAACTTCAGTTCACGACCTCACCATCTGTGTTGCCAATTCCCTTTGTCTCCAGAATGTGCGTACGCACGTCTCAAAGTTTGCTTAAAGGTGCGCACATTTTCCCGTCAAGTTTGTTTTTTATAGATCACAACCTTTGCGCGAAAACTGGCGTAAGCACGTTTCCAGCCCGTTTTGTGCGTACGCACGATTTATAAATGAGACCCCTGTTCTTCTTCTCCTTAGCCCAGCTAAAATTCCTCTAATGTTGTCTGTGGTTCAGGAGCCTCTTAACAAGAGGAATACAACGACTGTAGCCAAATTCCTTGACACATCTGTGTTTAGTGGCTCTTGATGCCTTGACCCCATGTTTGGCAAATGGCAGACAAATAGAACAGCAAAAAGAGTGTGACTCTTCAAGTCAAGTCAAGTAAAGAAGCTTTTATTGTCATTTCAACCATATATAGCTGTTGCAGTACACAGTGAAATGAGACAACATTTCTCCAAGGCCAATGTGCTACATAAAACCCAGACAGAGCTAAGGACTTAGTAAGTAGTCCTAGCCACATAAAGTGCAACTGTGCAACCTGGTGCAGTGCAGGACAAGACAGACAAGACAGTGCAAGACAAAAGACAGTGCAAAAAAAAAATTACAAGATAATACACAAAAGACATTGAACAGAAACAGCAGTGACCAGTGTAAATACTGTATGTACAACAATATTGCGTGTGCAGAAATACTGGCATGAACACAGTATTATAGCAGCAGTTACCAGAGATGTTTTAAAGGATTGTGCAAAACAGCAAATGACTGAAATGTGACAGTATGTCACTGTCATGACACAGAACAGAAGCGGACCCAAATGCAGGATAGCTAAAACAAAAGGGATTTATTATCACAAACAGGAACACGGACTCGAGACAGGACTAAACAAAACCAAGACCACAGTAGATGCCGTGCTGCACGAGGCAACGCGGAACAGTTAAATACAAAAGACAATGATGACACAATAAGGATCAGGTGTGACGACAGGGAGGAGCAGACAAAGTCGGGGCAGACACGTGACGAGAAACGTAAACAAACGCACGTGGCCAGAGTCCGGGCAGAGTCCTTACAGTCACAGTATGTCAACCATTTCCTATTTATTTTGTCTTTGCTGAAGAAGATGTTGGGAAGCTTTGGGCATTGATGTGAATGATAGCGAAAAAGAGATCTAAATATTTAGGCTGAGGCTTTGCAAAATAATGACCCACTTCCTTTTTCCTTCTGCTCAATTTCCCTATCTTACTGCCTCTCCCTTCCAACAGAACAACACTCCATTTAAATATACACCATGCTGCTGTCATGTGTCTTCTCTGACTGGACATTTCAAGTCTCTGCATCTTCAAAAGTATGTAAATTATGCACAACACAAATGTTTACATAAAGAAATCCAAAATTTGCAGCCAGTATCCCATGGCCAAAGGGTCAAAACCAGGTCAAAACCAGGGCTCAGTAAAGCAATAAAAATACAAGCAAATTACTTCTAGAACACTCAGGGTTACATGTGCAGCTCTGGAGAATGATGTAAATCTGTAACGTAAGGCTCTGTACATACAATTGCCTCATCTTGTTGATGTAATTACCAAGTTTTACAAAGTTTTAAACCACTCTCTGTATCTTGTCACACATTATGGGTGATAGATAAAAGTGTTTTTATAAAATTTCCCACATTCTAAACCAAACTTCTAAAATTCAGTACAAAGAGAATAAGTAAAAATGAGTAAAACATATTTAACAGGTAGGTCACATTTTATCATTTAATTTTTTACTTTTATTTCATTTCTCTCAGTAAAACATAGAATTAAAAAAATAAATTAATAAAATAATAAACATATTCACAGTACAATGTAAAGACCTACCTTTTCATGAAATTATCAAACTAGCTTTTTTAAACAGACATATAAATAAATGAATAAATAAATGTGTGCTAATCTTGCTGTATTATCTCCCAACAGAGTTTTAGACTGATGAACCAGAAGCTCGCGTCTAAGTCTAACTGGATAAGGCTATCTGCAAAATGTTGTAAATTTAAATGTAATGTAAATAATGTATGGTTAGACAGATTTATAACTATTTGAAATACAAAAATCATGATTGTTGCTGTTTACACACACACATATACACACACACATATATATACACAGACATGCAGAGAGAATATATGAAATATTCACATAGTTCTTTTATTATTTTTTGGAAAAATTACTGTTTTGAAATACCCTATTGTTGTTTTGCTATGCATAACTAGAAATAAAAATAATGTTACTCAGGATAACATCTTAATGTGTAGTCAGTTAAATTAAGTCTTCTGTTTCCATATGATAATTGGGAAAATTAATAAACAAATCAATCCCTGCTCAACTAAACATGTCTTTTTTCATTCCTGACAAGAGGATAAGGAAGGCACAAATGAATTCTGAAGTGAATGAAGTGAATTCTTTGTGAGCATTTGTATATAAAGAATGAGTGTGATTGAAGAGTGTGAAGATCCCTTTCAAGCATGCCCGGTCGGCTCTCGAGGGAGCCGGCTGCGTGCATTGTGAGGGAATCCCTCTGCATTTTCAGCTTCGGCTGCACCTTGTGGTTCGGGTTTTGCGTTTGCCAAGGCGGTGCGGCGGCTTCGATCATGGAGTTCGCAGGTTGAGTTAGTGGAGGTGGAGCAAGAGACGGGTGTTTCCCTTTCTCTAGCCCTCTCCCCTGACTCCATTCGCTCGGGTTAGTTTTCCGGAGCTCGCGCTGCAATTTCTCCCGACCCGGAATAGAGCATGCTGCTTTCCGCGTCCAGCTCGGGCTGGGAGGGGCTTTCCACCTCTGAACAGCCAGTCGTGTGGAATCAGTGGCGTTTGAGGAGCTCCTCAAGGTGGTGACTCGTGCTGTGGCTAGATTAAATTTAGATTGGCCTGAAGAGGAAGTTAGTTCAGGTCGCAGGCCACCATCATGCAGACGACTACTGTTTTTTCCAGACCTCCATGCTGAGGTGTCGAGGTCCTGGAGAAATCCATTTTCGGCACATATTTTTTCTCCCGCCATGTCTGACTTTTCAGCCATTATAGGACTTGAAAGCTATGGGTATGGGGCGATTCCTAGGGTTGAAGAGACAGGGTGGGTAGGGCCTATAAGGCAGCAGGCCAAGCAGGTGCGGCCCTGCACACTATGGCGGTTTTGCAGGCCTACCATGCTGACCTGCTGCCACGAAGCAGACGGCCTTGTAGAGGCAGAGGGCTTGTTCGGCGATGCAGTGAGTACTGTTGTCGACAGGCACCAGGAGGTGAAACGCCAGTCGGCGTCATTCAGGGAGTTTCTCCCTCGCCGCAGCAAGCAGCCTGGGCCATCATCCGGCTGCACCAACCCCCTTCTAGCTTACTCAGGGCAGTTAAAAGGGTTGGTGTGGGGGCCCGTGCCCCCCGTCTAAGACTAGGGACCCAGACCCATCTGGTGAGAGGGGACCTTAGGTCCGTCATCTCAGCCAGGCGGGTTACAAAGGAGTCCTGATGCCCGAGGGCTGGGGTTCCTAGGAGCGTCCTATTCAGGAACGCTCCACCTACTGCCCGCCCTGCCACATTTGCTGTTTTGGGGGGCAGTAGGGTCTGTGCCTGCTCCCCTTCCTTGCACAGATCTCCCAGGGTTAGCACCTGCCAGTGCGCTGTTTCAGGGCACCCGGGAGGTCTGCGCAAGGTTGACACCACTGTCAGACAACCAGGCAGCATGGAAACTTCTGCCAGGGGTGTCTCAGTGGGTCCTGGATACTGTAGAAAAAGGGTACTGGATCCAGTTTTCCTCCCGTCCTCCACGCGTCCAGGGTTTGTTGCCCACGATCATTGGCCGGCACTAGGCGGTGTTCCTCCAAGAGGAACTTCTCTTGCTTCTGAGGAAAGGGGCCATAGAGCATGTTCCCCTCCCAGAGCGGGACTCTGGATTTTACAGCCGATATTTCGTTGTTCCCAAGAAGGACGGGGGCTGCATCTGATTTTGGACCTGCGAGCTCTGAACTGTACTCTGAAGACTTACAAGTTCAAGATGCTCACGCTCAAGGTTATTGTATCCCAGATCAGGTCCAAAGACTGGTTTGTGACGATCGACCTCAAAGAGTAGGCTACCGACCTTATTTTCACATAAGCATTCTGCCAGAGCACAGGAAGTTCCTCAGGTTCGCATTCAGGGGTGAAGTGTACCAGTATTGTGTTCTTCTTTTTGGCCTAGCCCTTTCAGCACGCATGTTTACAAAGTGCATGGACACTGGCACCGTTGCTTCTCAAGGGCATCCGTGTACTGATTTACCTGGACGACTGGTTCATTCTGGCCCAGTCGGAGGCTATGGCAGCCAGACATCGAGATTCTGTGCTTGCCCACATGAGGTCTTTAGGTCTCAGTCTGAAACCAGGAAAGTGTGTGCTTTCTCCTTCTCAGAGAACCACCTTTGTGGGAGTAGTTTGGGACTCCACCACGATGTGGGCACATTTGTCTCTCACTCGGGTGGCTTCCATCTTGTCAGCAGTGAAAGCTAATCGGCAAGGCTGAGGCCTCTCTGTCACCGAGGCACAGAGGGTGATTGGCCTCATGTCAGCAGCAGCAAATGTTATCCCTTTGGGTCTGCTTCACATGAGGCCATTCCAGCTCTGGCTCAGGGGTGCGGGCTTTCATCCTCGCAGGCATCCCCTTGTGGTTATGCGGGTTACGTGCCGTGGGCTTCGTACCCTTCTTATGTGGAAAAGACCCCGGTTCTTGATGTTGGGTCCCATTCTAGGGGTGTGTCACTGTTGCAGGACTCTTTCGATGGATGCTTCGCTTTCTGGCTGGGGAGCGGCCTTGGATGGCTGCCCTGCCCAGGGTCTATGGGAGGGCCCTATCTCTCGTGGCACATAAATTGCCTGGAGATGAGGGTTGTGTTTCTAGCATTGAAACACTTTCTCCCACACCTCAGGGTTTGCCATGTCTCAGTATGGACAGACAGCACAGCGGTGGTGTCCTATATCGATCATCAGGGCGGTCTGCATTCACGCCCCCTGTTCAGGTTGGCGCAGCAGATTCTGCTCTGGGCAGAGACCAGGTTTCTTTCCCTGAGAGTGGTTTTCATTCCAGGGTGTGTAAATCGGGAGGCAGACTTCCTGTCAAGACAGGTGCTGAAGCCCAGGGAGTGGCGTCTTCACCCCCACGTGGTGGAGCAAATCTGCCAGATTTTCGGCCACTAGGAAGTGGATATGTTCGCCTTCAAGGAGTCAACCCACTGTCCGCTGTGGCTCTCCCTCTCTCATCCAGCCCCTTTGGGCCTGGATGCCCTGGTATGGACGTGGCCGAGGCTCCATCTGTACGCCCTTCCCCCGGTAGCTCTGCTCCCGCAAGTCCTAGCCAGAGTGCACCATGACCGAGTCAACCTTCTCCTAGTTGCCCCTCGTTGGCCCTCTCGAGTTTGGTTCACGGACCTAATCTCGCTCCTGCACGGCGCTCCATGGGAGTTTACCGTCAGGAAGGCTCTCCTCTCTTAGGCGCAGGGGGCAATCTTACACCCCTCCAGATACCCGGTCTACTTTAAAGGTGTAAGTGGCTGCTATCACCTCCTTGGGTAGGCACCCTCTGGTCTCTCGCTTTCTGCGTGGTGTCAGGCGGCTGAGGCCTTCCTGTAGACCACGCCTTCCTTCCTGGGACCTCTCTGTGGTCCTAGAGGGGCTGCTGGAAGCCCCCTTTGAGCACATGGAGTCAGCCTCTGAGATGTTTCTGACCCTGAAGTTGGCTCTGCTTCTAGCCTTGGCCTCTCTCAAAAGAGTGGGTGATTTGCAGGCTTTGTCAATCGCCCCGCCTAGAATTTTCCCTCGGCATGTCCAAGGCTATTCTGCACCCCAGGGCAGGATATGTCCCTAATGTGCCCAGGATGGCGGGTTGTCCAATCATCCTGCAGGCCTACTGTCCCCCACCCCATGAGTCGGCGGAACAGGAGAGGCTGCATTTGCTTTGCCTGGTAAGGGCCTTGAGGACCTCTCTAGCTCTTGGCGTTACTCCTCCGCCCTTTTTGTCTGTTTTGGGGGCCGGAATAGGGGTATTCCGGTTTCCAAACAGCACCTGGCGCACTGGGGAGTGGAGGCCATTACTCAGGCCTATGAGGTGCGCGGTCTTGCCTCGCCTCTCGGCATCAGGGCTCACTATACTAGGAGTATCGCCTCGTCCAGTGCCTTAGCAAGGGGTGTCCCCCTTGAAGATATTTGTGCTGCGGCAGGAAGGTCCTCTCTGCACACCTTTATCAGATTCTTTGAATCTGGACTTGGACCCCACTACAGGGTCCCAGGTCCTGCAGGGCCTTTGATGTTCTATTCCCAGTCTGCTCATGCTCTCTCACGGCCTCTGGCACAGTCATCGACTGGTGCGTGGCAGCATGGGTACTGGCGTTCCCATAGCATCAGCACTGATGCAGCGTTGATTTCCCTCAAAAGGGTTCCCTCCCTATAAGATCATGATGTACTCAATGATTGGTTCCAGGCCTAACTCATGCTACATGAGGAGTGTTGAGTCCTGTTGCGCAAGCAGCACACAATCAATTGCGAAATCTCTTTACTCTTTCCCCTGCCTACAAATGTGATGCTATATTTTCTCAAAAATGTCCATAACACACCTTTAGTATATTATGATATTCTGGGAACTACCAGAAGTCCTGAGTTTTGTGATCTCAGAGAACGTGAAGGATTATAACGTGTTAGAAGACTAATTAGATACATGGGATGAGAACTCTGGCAGCTGCATTTTGGACTAACTGTAGCCTATTTATTAAAGATGCAGGACAACCACCTAGTAATGCATTACAATAGTCCAGTCTAGAGGTCATGAAAGCATGAACTAGCTTCTCAGCATCAGATACAGACAGGATGTTTCTCAGCTTGGCAATATTTCTAAGGTGGAAGAAAGTTGTGTTTGTAATATGGTGATATGATTTTAAAGACAAGTTGCTGTCTAATATAACACCCAGGTCTTCCACTGTTAAGCTAGTAGTTACAGTACATCCCTCTAACTGGAAGTTGAAGTGTGAGAGCTTCTGTGTACTGGTTTTTCGACTGATAAGTAGTATTTCTGTCTTATCCCAGTTTTAAAAAATAAAATTACAGGTCATCCAATCTTTTATCTCTTTAACGCACTCTGTTAAGTTAGACAATTTAGATATTTTTGATGAGATATATAACTGGGTATCCTCAGCATAACAATGGAAACTAATTGCATGCCTTCTAATGATATTTCCTAAAGGACGCATGTATATTGAGAAAAGCAGAGGTCCTAGAACTGATCCTTAAGAGACCCCATAAATAACTGAAATAACTGGAGCATTCACCATTTAAATCTACAAAATGGTACCGATCGGACAGGTAGGATCTAAACCTTAAAGCCTCTCCCTGTCTTTTACATGACTTTAGATCATATACAATATAGACAAGCTTCAGAATTAGAATAGGATTTCTAATACAGGGGTTTAGAAAATGAAAGAGTATACAGTATAGACAGTATATAAAAAGTCACTACTGTCAAGCAAAAGGAATGCAAACTTGAGATTGTTTGCTAGTCTGAGCAGTAATTTGCCTAGGAACTTCCATGGGTGCTGGACTGTGGTGCCCTATGTCAGACCTAGTCTGAAGTAATAGGGTAGTTTTCAGCTTTAGGATTCTGATTTCTCTGCTTGTTACTGTTCAGTAGTCTGTTTATTACACATCATCATGCAGATGAAATAAAGATTCATGGAATTTAAATACCGTTAACCAGTATCTGACCATCGGAATTAATTAAACTTTATCTGTATATATTTGGATACCTGTACTTCACTCTGTTTTTGCATGTTTTCAGTAAACGAACAAATTTCCAAGATGGCTAAAACATCCTTACAAAAGTGTTTATTTATTCAGAAAGCTGGAGATAGCAAATATAAACAGATCTACTGCTGTGTGTCCTCAGTTCAATTCTCAGTTCTATGATTTCTACAAAGCTTTGTAAACGTTTTGTCCATGCACTTCTGTCTGAACTCTAGAAGGTCAACAGCCATGGCCTTGAGGGTGCCACTGAACAGTTAAATAATCTTTTTCCCATACATCAAATGATCTATGTAAACTAATCTAAATCTTGCTCTCTATAATTGGATTCTAAACACAAACTCAACTTTTTAAGTTGCAGGCTCCAGTCAAATTTCCATCTGCCTGGTTGGGATCGATAGCAATTTCCATCTACTTTGAGTATCAGTAAACACAAATAGTTTGCATAAGAGATTTTCTCTGATGAACACAAGTAGCTGGCTCAGTCTATAAGATACTACAAGAATTTCTCAGAACGACAGTAAAGTGTGTTAGTGCTGCAAGACTGATCATCTTCTGTACCTCCTTCAAATTTCAGGTACTTTAATCAATATTCTACTCTGAAACTTTAGTCATTAACAGCTAATAAGGAGAGATGTTTTAGACTGCATGTCTAGCATGGCATAGTCTTTTTAAAAATATATTATTGTTTTTATTGTATGTTTTTAGTAAGAAAAAATATATATAATGCTCTGTACGGCTGTGTCTTCTTTTGGGAACTATTTCTGTCGAAACAAAATATGATAATTATAAATACATAATATTAATAAATATATGAATAAAAGAACTGTTGAACTGTTCATATGCACAATCCTGCTGATAAAATGAATATCAGAACAGCTATGATTATTTGTGCTTACCTGTAGCCCTGTGACTACAGTCAATTTAAAGCCACACTGATATTCACATGTGCCCTAACTTTGTAACTCAGTGGTTAAAGTGTTAAACTTGTAATCAATGGGTCAGGAGTTAAGAAACAAGCTGCCACAATTGAGCCCTTAAACACAACACTTAACCTTCAGCTGCTCAGCTGTGTAATGGGAATGTAAGTTGCTATGTGTCTTGCTTGTTCAATATACTTTTGTATATACCTTTATCAAATTTTGTTAAGAAAGTATGTGTTCTCTCTAAGCAGAAACCCTGCTCTTAAATTGAAATAAAATTCCACTTTTTTCTGTTGCTGCTAAAGAAGGTCTAGAAACCTACAGTTTACCCTGACTTCATTCATGTAGAATGACTATATTTATCTGAATTTATGCAACTGTACTATTCTTAATTTTACAACAAACATGAAAAGTGTAAGGATGGTTTGGAAGAATCCATACACAGTGTAAATAGTTTAATGAAACAATGGGCGATAACACAGTAATCCAAAAAGGGAAAGGCAAAGAGCAAAACCAAAAAAAAAAACAAACAGGCAGAAGTCATACACAGAGAAAACGCTATCTATGGTTTGGTAATCATAGCTTAAATGTTTGAGTACCCAGAAGTAAGCACTGGCTCGCAGGTTTCAGTACTCGGGAGAGGGCTTCCTCTAATGTTTATTGGAGTGTTTATTGACCAGGCCAGATTAGACCCCCTTCTAGGAACACCTCTCTGTGTTCTTCTGGGTCAACCCCGGGGCCTGGAGCCCAGTCGGTCAGGATGTGCTTGGTGAAATTCTAAAATTAGGCTGGACTACATCCGACTCAAACAGTGCCAACAGAAATGCAGCTCTGTGCATCAAGGCTTGTGGTGGTGGCGGTGGTGGTGTGTGTTTTTACATCAACATAGAATGGTGCAAGAACTCTCTACTTGTTTCTAGTTACTGCTCATCTTTAGTGGAGTTTGTGACTGTTAGATGCAGGTCATTTTATTTACCATGGGAATTCACGGTTTTCATTGTCGGAGTGTACATCTCCCCCAGCGCTAATGCTACAGACTGTCACGACGAGACAAAGGTGAGTGAGGATCCAAGTGCAGTTTAGACTTTTAATAGACAGAAACAAGAAACAGGCAAACAAACGGACAGGCAAAACAGGGCAGAACACTGAGCGCACAGGAAACAGGAACATCGACACTAACATACAACAACGACCAACACCAGGGAAATGAACAAACAGGGTAGATATAGCAAGCAGGAACCAATCACCAAGCAGAGACAATCAGTGACTAACACGATATACCTGGGGGGGAGATAGAGTGCAATTAGTATCCATGGTAACCAATGAGTGGGCGGAGCAAACAATTAACAGCACGGCAGACAGAAACAGGGCAAAACACAGAGAGACTCATTACATAGACGCTCTATGTGAACTATATTAGTGATATGCAGGACTGTTTATCATTGCCAGAGAGTTCAATCATGCAAATCTCCTATCAGTGCTCCCTAAATTCCATCAGTATGTGGACTTTGCAACAAGAGGGGAAAACACACTGGTATCGTGCAGAGCCTCACCCTCACCTTGGCTACTTGGCTAAAATATCAGTGCTGGTGCTACTAGATCTTAGTGCTGCCTTTGACACGGTAGACCACACCATACTCTTACATATACTGGAAAACTGGGTAGGGCTTTCTGGCATGGTCCTCAAATGGTTTAAATCATACCTAAAAGGGAGAGGTTATTATGTGAACATAGGTAACCATAAATCTGAGTGGACATCCATGACATGTGGAGTCCCACAGGGCTCAATTCTTGCACCGCTCCTCTTTAATTTGTATATGCTCCCAATTGGTCAAATAATGAAAAAGAACCAAATTGCTTACCACAGCTATGCAGATGACACCCAGTTATACTTAGCCCTGTCCCCTAATGACTACAGCCCCATTGACTCTCTATGTAAGTGCATTGATGAAATTAACAGTTGGATGCGTCAAAACTTCCTCCAGTTAAACAAAGACAAAACCGAAGTCATTGTATTCAGAAATAAAGATGAAACTCTCAAGGTTAACACACATCTTGACTCTAGGGGTCTAAAGACATAAAATAAAGTCAGAAATCTTGGTGTAATTCTAGAGTCTGACCTTAATTTCAGTGGCCATGTGAAAGCGATAAGCAAATCAGCTTACTACCATCTCAGAAATATAGCCAGAATTAGATGTTTTGTCTCAAGACAGGACTTCTGCTTTCATCACCAGCAGGGTGGATTATTGCAATGGACTCCTTACTGGGATCCCCAAAAAGACCATTAGACAGCTGCAGCTCATACAGAATGCTGCTGCCAGAATTCTGACCAGAATCAAAAAAATCTGAGCACATCACTCCAGTCCTCAGGTCCTTACATTGGCTTCCAGTTACATTTAGAATAGATTTTAAAGTAAAAATCTAAAGATTCTAAAGATTTTACTCGTTTATAAATCACTTCATGGCTTAGGACCGAAATACATTACAGATATGCTAATTGAATATAAACCAAGCAGACTACTCAGATCATTAGGATCAGGTCAGCTAGAGATACCAAGGGTTCACTCAAAACAAGGTGTGTCAGCATTTAGTTATTATTCCACCTATAGCTGGAATCAGCTTCCAGAAGAGATCAGATGTGCTTCAACAGTAGACTCTTTTAAATCAAGATAAAAACACATCTGTTTAACTCTGCATTTACTAAATGAGCACTGTGCTGCTTCACACTGACTGCACTTTTTATCCAAATCACTTTTACTCCTGTTTTATTCCTTTTTAACATATTTTAAACTGTTTTTATCAAAATCACATTTATTTTTTTTAATTGTTCTTTGTTTTTTTTTATGATTTTATTGTGTGTCTCTTATTTTTACATGATTTTTTTCTCTCTCTTATAAACTGTTTTCTAATTTCTATGTAAAGCACTTTGAATGACCTCTGTGTATGAAATGTGCTATACAAATAAACTTGCCTTGCCTTGCCTTGCCTTACTTAGACCACAATTCTGTTATGCAAATTCTAGCATACAGACCAATCGTCAGATGCTCTAAATCGGTTCTGAAGCAGGTGAAATCCTAGCCAGCAGGAGCAACCTCTGCTCTTCAGGACTGCTTTGAGTGCACTGACTGGAACATCTTCAGGGAGGCTGCAACCAATGGCAACTCCGTTAACTTGGAGGAGTACATCAGTGACTACATCGGCAAGTACATTGATGACGTGACCGCCTGCAAGACCATCACCACACGCTCCAACCAGAAGCTGTGGATGACCGCTAAAGTGTGTGGACTGCTGAAGACTAGAGACCTAGCCTTCAGAACAGGGGACAGGGTGGCCTTAAGAACAGCAAGGGCCAAACTGTCTTGAGCCATCAGAGGCAAAGCATGCACACGCCCAGACAATCCACAGCCACTTCCAGGACAGCAGATAAATCTGGCACATCTGGCAACACTAAAAGACAGCTTCACATGCCTGTCATAGTGACACCTCCCTCCCAGATGCACTGAACAACTTCTTCTCTCAGTTTGACGTGCAGAACAATGTAGCGGAAAGGAAGACCATCCCTCCCCAAACGATCAGGTAGTTTGTCTATCCACGGCCAATGTGAGTAGACCTCAATTCAGAGTTAACTCACGGAAGGCTGCTGGACCAAACAACATTCCTGGCAGGATGCTCAGGGAATGTGCAAAACAGCTAGTGAATGTCTTCATAGACATAGTTTCTACATGCCTCAAGACAACCACCATCATCCCTGTTCCAAAGAAGTCTACAGTATCCTGCATCAATGACTATGGTCCTGTCGCACTCACACCCATTGTAATAAAGTGCTTCGAGAGTCTCATCATAAAGCACATCAAGACCCATTTACCATCCTCACTGGAAGCCCTGCATTTTGTGTATCGTCCACATTGCTGCACAGATGATGCCATTGCCATGGCCCTTCATTTAGCCCTTACCCACCTGGACAAGAAAGACTTTTACGTACAAATGCTGATCATAGACTTCAGTTCAGCATTCAACACCATCATCTCTCAGCACCTGATTGAGAAGCTGAGCCTGCTGAGACTGAACACCTCCCTCTGCAACTGGATCCTGGACTTCCTGACAAGGAGATGAGCGGATAATGAGGACAGCTGAGAAGATCATTGGATTCTCTCTTCCCTCTATCACAGACTCTACACCACATGCTGCATTTGTTGGCCAACAACATTGTGGAGGACCTCATACACACCACACACACTTTTCACCCTACACACCCCTCATACACACTCTTCACCCTCCTGCCATCTGGAAAAAAATTACACAGACCAGTCACAACCAGATTGTCACAACCAGATTGTGTAAAAGTTTCTTTCTAGAAGCCATCAGACTCCTCAATAAGTGAACCAAACTGAACTTTTGTCTCATGCTGTTTGCAACAGATGCACTTTATGTGTCTAGGACTAACTTATTAAGTCCTTAGCTCTGCGCTGTTCTATGCAGCTGTGACTTTGTTCTATGTAGCACCATGGTCCTGAAGAAATGTTGTCTCATTTCACTATGTACTGCAACATATATATGTATATATATATATATATATATATATATATATATATATATATATATATATATATATATATATATGGTTGAAATGAATAAAATCTTCTTCACTTGAATTAGGCTGGGGTTGTGGATGTCCCTGGCATTTACCCACAATCTTTCAATCTTTCACAATCCACTAGACCCAAAACTGTAATGGCTGACCTGGCAGCAACAAAAGCAGCAAATTAATTTATTAATAATTAGCACAGATACTTTTATTAACACAAATATAGATATTGTATATATATTTTATAGAGACAACAGACTTGATTGGAATTGTGTATACAAAGTGGAAAAAATACTCAAACTTTTTATTATTATTATTATTATTATTATTATTATTATTATTATTATTATTACAACCCGAATTCTGGAAATTAAGGTTGACGGTGAGGAACATCTTTTTTACTCACTCTTTCACAGATTGGAGAGCCTCTGTCCATCTTTACTTCTGAGACTCTTCCTCTCTAAGAAATCCCTTTTATAGCTAATCATGTTACAGACCTGATATCAATTAACGCCATTAGTTACATGATGTTCTTCCAGCTGAATCTTTTCAAAATTTCCTGCTTTTTCAGCCATTTCTTCCCCTATTTTTAAAACCTATAGGGGGCATCAAATTTGAAATTAGCTCATTTAGTGGATAAAAGTGTAAAGTTTTGCATTTAAAAAAAATGGTTATGTTATCTATGTTCTACTGTGAATAAAATATTGGCTCATGAGATTTGAAAGTCTTTTTTTTTTCTATTTTATTTTATTCAAATTTAAAAAGCATCCCAACCTTTTCTGGAATTTAGGTGCTGAGGTATGTCTTACACAGATGAATATACCATGAACTGCAGCAAATAACAATCTGTTCCAGTAACATATGCAAATATCCATCTGTATACTTTTGCCATTTTTGACATTTGTGGTAAGCTTCCATTTATTGTTGCAAATCCAAATGTTGCCATATATATATATATATATATATATATATATATATATATATATATATATATATATATATATGTTCTCATCCCTTCTGCCTGGAAACATCTGCACTAAGTCTGAATCTGGTAGCACTGATTTAGATACATGTGATACCAATATAGATACTAATAGAACTGACTAGCTTTAGCATAGCTTATTTGTTGTTCTCCAGCCACTTTGGTTTAAATTTGCATTAACCATGTTGCCCGGTGTGCATGCTAATGTTTGCCCAGCCCTACAACTCTGTACAAGAGAGCCCATATGGCATGACACTGTATTCAAAGTCCAAAGACGGTGCTAAAGGCAGTTTTCTATCTTTCTCAATGATATGGTTGAAGTTGTAAGCACTGCATCAGTACAGACTGGTGAATATACATGAATTTCTGGGAAGAAAAAAACAATTGCATACTGCTGAACTGTCAAGTGGCAGGTGGATTTAGCTGCAGTTAACATTTTATAAAGAGGCCAAAAGTCAAGTTTGATGCAACAGAATTGAATGGATTAAAGCCAGCATAAAAACATGAGACATTTCAGGATCAAAACAGAACATATATCTGAGAACTGTCAGTTTCTATAGGCGAGCTGCTTTAATTTCACACATGATGGCTTGGTTCCTGATTATCTTAGTCTTATCAGTGTTGGAATGCTGATTGGAAGGTTGAGAGATGTAAAAAATGTAATTTGCTCTGGATAAGGGTATCTGTCAAATGTATGAATGCATAAAATCTTCCAGTGGGTAGCCAGCCTAACATGCCCAGGCTGCCACAACCTGTGCTGATCTGTGAAATTAATCTGTCTGGAAAAAAGATTTTTTAGGATGCCCCAATCAAAAGTGACAGCATTATTGAGACTAGATTTACATTTACATTTACATTTACAGCATTTGGCAGACGCCCTTATCCAGAGCGACGTACATAAGTGCTTAAATCTCTAACATTGAATACATTAATGCTGGATCACTAAGTTACATACTTAAGATACCATGAGTTTAAAACATTTGTTCAAAGTTACAATGAAAGTGTCAAAGGTGTGTTTTTTTTTGTTTTTTTTTTTTAAATGCAAAAGATAATGAAAGAAGTGCTAGTTGAAGTGTTTCCTGAATAAGTAGGTCTTCAACCGCCGCTTGAAAATAGCCAGTGACTCAGCTGTCCGGACCTCTAGGGGAAGTTCGTTCCACCACCTTGGTGCCAGTACAGAGAAGAGTCTTGTAGTATACTTGCCTCTTACCCTGAGAGATGGTGGAACCAGTCGAGCAGTGCTGGTAGATCGGAGGGTGCGGGGTGCAGTGCGAGGAGTGATGAGGGCTTTGAGGTAAGAGGGAGGGATTTACATTTGCTCTTTCAAGGCCTCAGTAAGCTGCTCCTCTTTTATTTTTGAATGTGGGTATAAAGCAACAAAGAAAGCCTGTCATGTCTACCTTGACAATTTTCTGCATAAATTATCTTTTCCCGAATTAAAGCCTATTTTTAGCTTATCAATTGTCTACACATACAGACATAATTAATGAATTTAATGAATGGATGTAACATCCTTCATTAAAATGAATTTCCTGTTCAGAGCTGAGCTGAATAACAGGGTTATACTGTACAACTTGATACTGTGACTGCAAAAAAAATTGTGGGAACTACAGAAGGAAATAAATAAACACCTCAGCAGAAATTTAGTTCCAATTTCTCTTCGCTTCTTAAGGCCCCACAAGACAGTAGGCCAACTATTAGTAATTGATGCATTAACCAACAAGACAATTTTACATGTAGCTCCTTTTTTCATGTGGCCAATATCAATGGCATTTTTTCCCCAACATATGTGTTCATGCACCAAGAAGGTATTCTGATATTCTTGTTATTTTTGCTCTATTATTTTATACTGTTTTTCCTGTTTGTAATTTAAATGTAATTTATCTTTAAATGTAAGAACTAGAATCACCCAACTGGCTGTCTAGCCGGATGTCTCTAAATGGCAGTCATGGTCACGTACACCTTGGGTTGGTATTGTTACAGGTGTTATTACCCAAATGGTCAGGTAATAGTATTGTTTGAATGTAATCATAGACACATACAGTATACCCTTTGTTCACTGACAGTCCTTGATGCCCTGTTGCCACTACCGTACTGATAATTGATTAAGGTTATTCATAATGTTCTTTGATATTTAAGCTTTTTTGGGAATGCGCTCTTTCTGACATGTATCTTGGAATGAAATGTGTAATTTCAGACAGTGTGTAATTTCTTACAACTGTGAATAACCATTTTAACTTTCAAATTTTAAAAACTAAACTTAAAAAATATTTTTTGGTGTTCCTGTCTATTAAAGAAATACTTACAATGTGTTAATAATTTTAATAATGTTTTTTATTTCGTAGTGAAGTTCCCAGCAACATATAAGTAATGAAGCATCATCTGTTTGTACTCCTGCTTTTCACAGGTGAGAAAATATCAGCATGTATGTGTGTGTGTATATATATATATATATATATATATATATATATATATATATATATATATATATACACACACATACATGCATATATATATATATATATATATATGCATATATGTGTGTGTGTGTGTGTGTGTTTGCAGTGAATTTAAGGTTTTCCATTATGGATATTGTTTACTTGACACAGAAATGGTATGTGATACCCTATATATCATTAGACTCGAAACTTGGTATCCAGGCTCACTGTCCACTTGTCACTGTTATTTCTGGGTATTGTATTCATGTTTCACTCTTTACCACAGTAAGAAAAGTTGCACCAGTGGGTTAACTGTGTTACCAAGATAATCAAAGCACTGGATCTCCTATACACAAGTGTGAAGGGTGCATATGCTTTATCTGCTCTGCCCCCACTGAGAAGGTCTGATGACAACCTGGCTCTACTGATAGCTATATACAGGCCTTTTGTCTGAAGAATGTTTGTTATAAAGAAGACCATATGGAAATGATCACAAATGGCAAATTAGGCTCTGAAGTTCTGCTTTGGGACCACAGAGTGAGAATTGCTGTGAAACAGCTGAGAAAGTTAGTTAGTTTAGTAATTAATTACTAAATGGACACTACAATTACAGGTTCCACTTAACCCACAATCATTCCTACAGTAATCACATGTCCAAAGTCCACACGTGCAGAAGAGGTTAAACAAAACTTTCAGCTGAGAAGGTCAGCAGATTGTAGACTTTGCTGATCTCAACAATAACATCCACCACTCAGTGGACATTAACACAAAAGCCTCAAGGTGCTCCTGATTAATTGAGGTCCTAAGTCTGGTCTTAAAGAAAGAGCTCCAATGTGGAGAAGCTTCTTTCACAGTCTACTTTCACAGACAGTGTCAACAACAATTTGTAGCTGAGTCCAATGACATGATAGGCATCAGTGAGAGGTTTGTATTTAGACAGCAGGATATGGCAACATATTGTACAGTTTTTGCAAGTTGAACAAACTCACCAACTCCAAGCCCTCATCAGAATGTGAAAGGATGGCATCTTCTCCTGAGAGCTCCTTCACTGAATTTACACTATAGCTGTCCAAAGTTGACATCTTCAGCCTTCAGTTTGTCAGCTCTGCCTGCACTCTTAGAAAAAAAGATATGATATCCACTGTGGACTTTGGCTCTGCATCCTTTGAAAGACTCTGAAAGTGACTCATCTTCTGCCATCTCACCTGGCATGACTTTTTTTATCCTTTGTCTTTTTTCTGGGAGGGCAGTGTGTACCTGAAATCCATAATCATCCTGCTCCAGTAGATTGTTGTTTGCCCACTGTACAAATGTATCTGCTGCTTTTTTAACACCTTCACCTTCCTCAGTTCCTATAACCATACGCTGAGCAGTCAGCAAGTACTAAAATGGTACTTTGACAGTGGTGTAGTTTCAGCAAATATTGGAAGGAAAATCTGTGCTGTGAATATGGTTTCATATTTGAATAATTCCTCCATGTAACTTCTGGCTTTCACTCTCTCAGTCGGTTGCATTGTAATGTCTTTCTTCATCTTTCCATGGTGGTAATAAGGTCAATGAAAAGTGCCCCCTTGGGATTTCCAGAATATTCTAAAACTTTGCATAGTACATAGTCTTTGTACCACCACCGTGCTTCTAGAAATTAGAGCAATACATCTGTCTCGCGTATGAATGTGGCAGGATGAATGTCATTTAGCAGGGAGAAAAATTATGCACTTGACACTACAATTCCAGTTGTGTCTGCCAACGTAAGATTACTGTAAGTATATGTGAATGATACCAGACATGGACCTGTGCTGGTGCCTCTTGGGTGAGAAATGTAGAAAATCCCTTGTACATGTCTTGCATGTTCACAGCCCCATCTGATGAGTTGCCAATGCTTTTTTTAATGTCAATGACAACTTTTTCAAAAAAATCTTTTTCAGCAAAACAATAAGATTTTTTCCAGAAGACTTACATAGTCAATAACTGCAATTAGTTTCTCATAGATGACATGACTTGCAGACAGGCATCATAGATCATGATATTAGATCATCATAGTTGCATCATATTTTTAGATCATGATCTAAAGTCAAGTCTTCTAAGGAATAAGCACTCTTGTATTTATTAACAAGATAACTAAGGCACTGCCTACCAATGACCTTGAGGCATTAATCACGACTTGTATGCTTCTTCCATGACTTGTAGCTTCTTCCATACTTGATCTCGATGTGCTGACATCTGTAATTATGTCAGTAGACTACCGATATCTCCCTTGTTTGCCCTGGAAATTAGGCCTCTGCAATCTCTCTGGATTTTATTCCCTTCATGCTCAGCAATTCTTTGATGAACATGTTTCCATGCACTTATTCCACCCTTGATGAATGAACTATCCCTGGCAGAGGGTTTGGCAAATGGCAGGCAAATAGAACAGCATAAAGAGAGTGTGACTCTTCACAGTATGTCAGCCATTTCCTATTTATTTTGTATTTGCTGAAAAAGATGTTAGGATGTTTTGGGCTTTTATGTGAATGGTAGCAAAAAAGAGATCTAAATCCTTAGGCTGGGGCCCTGCAAAATAATTACTCACTTCCTTTTTCATTAATTCCTTTTCCTCTTATTTTCTTTCTCAATTTCCCTAATATCTTTCTGCTTCTCCCTTCCACCAGGATCATCAGCCACATACACTGAGTACTAGAGTTACTGGAAATCATTAACTGGAGGTCATCTCAATTGTTATCAATTCCTATATACAGTTGCATATCAATAAATTAGAATGTTGGGGAAAGTTCATTTATTTCAGTAATTCAACTCAAATAATGAAACCTGTGTATTATATAAATTCAGTACACACAGACTGAAGTAGTTTAAGTCTTTGGTTCTTTTAATTGTGATGATTTTGGCTTATTTAACAAAAACTCACCAATTCACCAATCCCACCAATCTAAAAAAACTTAAAATACTTGACAAGACCAATAAAAAAAAACATTTTTAGTGAATTGTTGGCCTTCTGAAAAGTATGTTCACTGTATATGTACTCAATACTTGATAGGGGTTCCGTTGTGCATCTTTTTGTTCCACACCTTTTCCTTCCACTCAACTTTCTGTTAACAATCTTAGTAGTAGTAGTAGTAGCCTTTATTGTCACTGGTCACTGGTACCAGCGAAATTAGCCATCAACCTGTCCATACATACAATATATACAATATGACAAGGGGGGGACAGGACAGGAAGACGGGAGAAACGGAAGAGTGTCTCTCTGCAGTGCTCATCCAGGGGAATTGTTGTTCCAACAGCGGCCTTGGCCGAGGCCAGTGTTGGTTGAGGGGGGCCGAAAGCAGATAAGATTGGGATTGTTTGGTGTTGGGGCGAGTAGACGCATTCCAATTTACATGACTACTCTCTTAGTCCATTCTGGTCTCCAAATTGATCCATTTTCCTTTCCAAAGCAGTGAGCTTCTCCATGATGTTATCCAAAGCAGTATCCAAAGCAGTGAGCTTCACCATGATGTTATCCATATTGCGGTTAATAGTCCCAGCCTCAGTGCTGACCGCGCTGGCCACTGCATCAATCATCACTGGCAGCCTTGGGAGTTTTGGACAGTTGTCACCGTTTTCTGATTTCCTCGATAAACCAGGGCAATGCCTAATCCAATCAGCAGAACTCCTGTTATCATGGTTCCGAATAGATAGATATCTTCAACATCCTCCATGGAAAGAGACACACGGCACGCCACCTCTCCATCGTATAGCCAGCTGCGAATGTTCTGGCAGGGCAGTCAGGTTCCCCCGAACCCAAGCGTCTCGTCGAGAAGATGGTGTCAATTGCGTTGAGAGACCAGTTTATCAAATCCATGATATTTTTTAGTTTGGAGAGCAGTGCGGAGAGAGTCTCAAAGTATAAGACAATAGACGAGATGAGAGGAGCAAAGCAGGGAAAGTTAGGGGGAGGAGAGGGAGAGAAATTGCGACCGCCTTCGTTGAGAAAGAGATACAGAACTCTGTGAACAGACAGCATCTTTGGCATTGAATGTTTGTGGCTTACCCTCCTTGTGAAGGGTGTCAATTATTTTCTTCTGGACAATTGTCAGATCAGCAGTCTTCCCCATGACTGTGTAGCCTTAGTGAACCAAATTAAGAGACCATTTTGCAGGAAACCTTTGCAGGTGTTTTGAGTTGATTAGCTGATTGACATATCACCATATTTTAGTTTTTTGAGATAGTAAATTGGTGAGTTTTTGTTAAATGTGAACCAAAATCATCACATTTAAAAAAAAAACCAAAGACTTAAACTACTTCAGTCTGTGTGTACTGAATTTATATAATACACGAGTTTCACTATTTTCCATGACATTCAAATTTATTGAGATGCACCTGTATGTATGTATATATATATATATATATATATATATATATATATATATATATATATATATATACACAGTTAGGTCCACATATATTTTGACACATGCACAAATTAATATAATCATAAATAAAATGTTCATTTTCAATATTTTGTTGAAACTCATTTGCAGGCAACGACTGCCTGAAGTCTGGATCCCATGGACATCACCAGAGACTGGGTTTCCTCCTTTCTGATTCTTTGCCAGGCCTTAACTGCAGCTTTCAGTTGATGTTTGTTCACAGGTCTTTCTGCCTTTAGTTTTGCCTTCAGCAAGTGAAATGCATGTTAAATCGGGTTGAGATCAGGTGATTGATCAGCTATTGCATTCCTTTCCTTAAAAACTCCTGGGTTGCTTTTGCAGTGTGTTTTGGATCATTGTCCATCTGTACTGTGAAATGCCGTCCAATCAACTTTGCTGCATTTGGCTTAATCTGGGCAGACAGTACATTACTATACACTTCAGAATTCATCCGGCTGCTTCAGTTCCACTGGAAGCCATGCATGCCCATGCCATTACACTGCCTCCACTATGTTTTACAGATGAGTTTGTATGCTTTGGATCATGAGCTGTTCCAAGCCTTCTCCATACTTTTCTCTTCCCATCATTTTGTTAAAGGTTGATCTTAGTTCCATCCATCCAAAGAAGGGATGCACTTATTTCTAGGGATTTCAGAACAACGTAACAGATATTGCGTCATCAGGCAGGCGTGGTCTATTTGATAATCTAACCCTAACGCCAACCCTAACCATAGTTTTTGGTTGTTTATTTGTTTTCAAAAATAGCTTAACTATAAGATAATAAAGCATAATAGATATAAAATCTACCTGTATGACTGATTTGTCCTTCATTATCCATTGTAGTTATGCTCTTTTTTTTTGAAAGAGGGCTCTTTTCCAAGACTTCCAGAAACACGCCCACTTTACGTCGTGGTAACGAAACCCCTGGAATTTAGTGAATGCCGTCCAAAGAACGCTTTTCCAGAACTGGTCAGGCTTTTTTAGATGTTTTTAAGTCTAATCTGGCCTTTCTATTTTTGAGGCTTATGAACGGTTTGCACCATGTGGCCTTTCTATTTTTGAGGCTTATGAACGGTTTGCACCATGTGGTGAACACACTGTATTTGCTCTCATGAAGTCTTCTCTTGATTGTAGACTTTGACAATGACACGCCTACCTCCTGGAGAGTGTCCTTCACTTGGCTGGAGGGGTTTTGTTAATGGGTTTTGCTTTACCATGGAGAGGATCCTGCAATCATCTATTAATGTTGTCTTCCATGGATGGCCAGGCCTTTTTATGTTGCTGAGTTCACCATTGCATTCTTTTTTCTCAGAATGTACCAAACTGTTGATCTGGCCACTCCTAATGTTCCGGCTATCTCTCTGATGGATTTGATTTGTTTTTGAAGCCTAATGATGTCCTGTTCGACTTGCATGGAGAGCTCCGTTGAACGCATGATGTAGGTTCACAGCAACAGATTTCAAGTGCAAATACAACACTTAGAATCAAACTCCAGACCTTTTACCTGCTTAATTGATTAAGAAATAATGAAGGAGTAGCCCACACCTGTCCATGAAACTTCTTTTGATTCAATTGTCCAATTACCTTTGGTCTTTTGAAAAAGGGGCGGGCGGGGGTGGGGGGGGGTGGCTACGCTCAATTTAGTAATTTAGGAATTTAGTAATTCCTAAATCCTTCCTCCAATTTGGATTTAAATACCCTCAAATTAAACCTGAGAGACTGCACTTTCAGCCCACTATACCTATGCAATTATAGCTTGAATATCTTTTGGTAAATACCTAAAAATAAAAAAAAAATTGTGCCTGTGTCCGAAAATATATGGACCTAACTGTATGTGTATATATATATATATATATATATATATATATATATATATATATATATATATATATATATGTATATGTGTGTGTACATTTGCTTGTTTGTTTGTTTTTCCTTCTACCTGTTACTTCTCCTGGACTGTTTACAGTTACAGGGCATCGTGGAGGAGTGAAAGAAGATGAAGGTGTTAAGAAGGTTAACAGAGTGTTGTAAAATAATGGTGGCAATTTTGGGCCTAATTTGTACATTTACACTTAGGGGTGTAATCACTTTTGTGGCCAGCAGTTTAGACATTAATGGTTGTGTGTTTAGTTATTTTGAGGGGACAACAAATTTACACTGTTATACAAGCTGTACACTCACTAATTTGATACAAGTTAAATGTACAGTCCTCTTCCACTCCTCCATGATGACATCACAGTGCTAGTGGATGTTAGAGACCTTGTGCTCCTCCACCTTCCACCTTTGAGGATGCCCCACAGATGCTCAACAGGGTTTAGGTCTGAAGACATGCTTGGCCAGTCCACCACCTTACTCTCAGCTTCTTTAGCAAGGCAGTGGTCATCTTGGAGGTGTGTTTGGGGTCATTATCATGTTGGAATACTGCCCTGAGGCTCTGCTTCATTTACATTTACAGCATTTGGCATTTACAGCATTTGGCAATCTTTATCATTGAATGTATTGTATGAAAGAAAAATGTGTGTGAAAATAAGATGATGGTGAAGATCTTAATGAAGAACAAGATGTGTATTCCAGTATAGCAGTGACAAAATACATGAAGTACTTTGGGTTCATCGGAGTCAGTAAGAACCCAGGACAAATCTTTACACTATCACTGTGTCACTTACTTTAGAAACACTTTTAGCTATAATTCAACTGCCACACTGCTTCGGGCCGATTCAGTTTTCAGAACACAACAAGTTTCAGTTACTTTAGAAACCTATCAGCTTAAGCACTTTGCTTCAGTTACTGTAGAAACAACAATTCACACACAACTCTGTCAACACACTGCATTAGGGTTAATTCAGTTCCATTAGAATCTTAAACAGAAAACAGAAAAGGTTTGCAGGGGGTTCCCTGAATCAAAAACAGCATAGAAGAAGGAAATTCCACTTTTCTTACTTTTCCCCACTTTTTTTAGCATCCCTCCTGGCTGGCTCGCCAATGTAAAAAATAAAAAATGTTTGTGAAAATAAGACGATGATGGTGAAGATCTTAATTAAGATCAAGAAGTGTATTCCAGTTTAGCAGTGACAAAATACATGAAGTACTTTGGGTTCATCTGAGTCAGTAAGAACCCAGGGCAAATCCTGCTCAAGCATTTTATACTGTTTTATTCTTTGTAGTTTAAATGAGGTTCCGCTTTGAATGTGTATTGAGCATAAGAACTGAGTGTCTCCCAAATGTTATCTAACCAGATGTCTTTAAATGTTAATCATGGTCATGAACACCTTGGCATGGTCACGTAAACTCTTTGTTCGTGGTGATCCTTCATGTCCTGCTGCCGCTCCCATACAAATGATTGAATCAAGTTTATACATTTAGAGTCCTACACATATTACCTTATGATACTTAAACCTTTTTAGGAATGAGCTCTTTTAGATGTGTATCTTTCAGTGGAATTTGGGTGCAGTTATCTGTAATTTCTTACAGCATGAATTCTGGTTCACTAGGCTACAGACTTAAGATACCATGAGCCTAAATCACTGTTAAAAGGGAAGTGCTTCATGAATAAGTAGGTCTTCAACTGTCATTTAAAAATAGCCAGTGACTCAGCTGTCCAGACCTCTATGGGAAGTTCATTCCACCACCTTGGTGCCAGAACAGAAAAGAGTCTTTTAGTATGCTTAACTCTTACCCAAAGAGATGGTGGAACCAGTGCTGGTAGCTCTGAGGGTGCGAGGTGCAGTGCGAGGAGTTATGAGGGCTGTGAGGTAAAAGTTTGTCTTCAGTATGCTTCAGTATGTCACACTACATGTTGGCATTCATGGTTCCCTCAATGAACTGTAGCTCCCCAGTGCCAGCAGCACCAGCAGCCCCAGACCATGACACTCCCACTACCATGCTTAACTGTAGGCAAGTCACACTTGTCTTTGTACTCCTCACCTGGTTGCTACCACACAAGCTTGACACCAATTGAACTTAATTTTATCTTGGTCTAATCAGACCACAGGACATGCCAGTAATCCATGTAATCCAGCAGTCCATGTCCTTTGTCAGCTTGTCTTCAGAAAACTTTTCTTGTGGGCTTTCTTGTGCATCATCTATAGAGGATTCCTTCTGGGACGACAACCATGCAGACCAATTTGATGCAGTGTGCAGCGTATGGTCTGAGCACTGACAGGCTGAACCCCCACCCCTTTAACATCTGCAGCAATGCTGGCAGCATTCATACGTTTATTTCCCAAACACAACCTCTGGATATGATGCTGACCACATGCACTCAACATCTTTGGTGGACCACATTGCGGCCTGTTCTGAGTGGAACCTCTCCTGTTAAATCGCTGTATGGTCTTGGCCACCGTGCTGCAGCTCAGTTTCAGGGCCTTGGCGAACTTCTTATAGCCTATGCCAACTTTATGTAGTGCAGCAATTCTTTTTTCAGATCCTCAGAGACTTCTTTGCCATGAGGTGCTATGCTGAACTTCCAGTGAAAAGTATGAGAGAGTGAGATCGATAACATCGAACTTAACACAAGTGTGTGTATTTATTTATTTACTTATTTTTTCATCTTAAAATGACTTAAATACCCCAAATTTAGCAAAACAATACAGTATCCAGTATGTTAAACATTTTTATAACATTTTAAGATATTTGTTCCTGTTTGCGCTATAGTTCTTGTCTCCCTGCTCCCTTCCCACCTATATAAAAGAATGTGAATATTTGTCTGCTTTCTCTCCATCATCACATATCTCTTTGTGAGAGGACAGAAATACTTACGGTCAAAACTAAGAGATTTACATTCAGAAATGGATTAATATGTTTATTATTCATTCATTCATTCATTTTCTACTGCTTATCTGAACTACCTCGGGTCACGGGGAGCCTGTGCCTATCTCAGGCGTCATCAGGCATCAAGGTAGGATACACCCTGGACGGACTGCCAACCCATCGCAGGGCACACACACACTCATTCACTCACGCAATCACACACTACGGACAATTTTCCAGAGATGCCAATCAACCTACCATGCATGTCTTTGGATCGGGGGAGGAAACCGGAGTACCCGGAGGAAACCCCCAAGGCACAGGGAGAACATGCAAACTCCAAACACACAAGGTGGAGGCGGGACTCGAACCCCCAACCCTGGAGGTGTGAGGCGATCGTGCTAACCACTAAGCCACCATGCCCCCCGTTTTTATTATTATTTAGTTAATTATTTGAATGCTGAATTCGGAAATGATCACTTTGGTGTGTGGGCAATAATATAAAATAAATTTAAAAAAATGTCTTGCTGGCAGCAGGCCAAATCAGATGCCAGGCCAGCGGGAATACTCCCAATGCTCCTGGTGGGCAGTCTGGGCCTGGGTAAAGGCACAAGTGGCAAAGCTGAAACTTGGGAATGTTGCAGAGCCTGATGAAATCAGTACCAGTATACTAAAGAATTGGAGAAACCAGCTGTGTGTGGAACATCTCTTCAATTTCAACCTCAAATAAGTGCTGCCAGGTTCCTATTATAAAGAAAACACCTCCCTCCTCTCTGAATTATTTTAGACCCAAAGCCTTCACATCTTGTCATGAAAGTCCTGGAGAGACTAGAGCTGTTCCATCTCCTACTGAGATATAAGATGAGAATAATGCAGGTGGACACATTTATGATCTCCTGAGCCACTGACTTCCTATCAGACAGATCCTAGTTTGTGCAGCTGGGAAACTGTGTATCTGCTGACCATCACAGGAGGACAACAGGCCATGTTCTCTGTTCCCCCTTACTATCCAAAATAAACACAGCTTTTCAGAACAGGTCTGATTTCTCTGCCACATTCAGATATTTTCTGATGATTCTGTGGTGGTTGGGCACACGAGGGATGTTCAGGAAGATGATAACAGAGACTTCGCTAACTTCATGGAGCAGTGAGGGAAGAACCATATTCACTTCACTGTAGCCAAAACCACTGAGATGGTGGTGCACTAGGAATATACAGCAACCTGCACCATTATCAACAAGGGTCAGGACATTGAGCTGGCGGAAAGCCACCGAACCTTGTTGTCCATCTTAACAAAGAGCTGGACTGGAAGATCAACTAAAGTGCAGAAAAGGGTTTAGCAAATTCTAATTTCTGAGGAAGCTCAGATCCTTTAAAGATTGCAGCAAGATGTTAGAAATCTTCTACCAGTCTGTGTTTGTCAGTACATTCTTTTTTGTGGTTGTTTCTTCTGGGAACTCTTCTTACCTCCCAATAGTATAAAGAAATTGTAGACTATATTCAATCTATACACTATACTTAACTGTTTACAATGTGTACACTGTTGACAATGCACTGCCACTTTAATTCTGGCACTCAAGTCTGCTGGGTATATCTACAATATTTAAACTCATTGCAGTATCACATCATACTGTTATTCTGTTTTGGGAAAATACATGTATTTTTTTTTATTGTTTTATTTATATTGTTACATTCCTTTTAGTATGCCTGCTATATACACTGATAAATAAATACATACACATTAAATATGCTTTCATTTTGTACATGCATAGTTATTTTAATGATGAGGATGAGAGATCCATCCAATTAGAGCAAAATGTGAAAAAACAAAGATAAAAACAGCACAGAATAGACTAGTACACAGAAAAGACTAACATGCAATAGAAAGAGTGTGGTAGAATATTGGTGAGACCTCCCTCTGGCATGCAGGAAGGGATTCTGTTGATTTGGCTGTTACGGTTACATATTTTGTGAACAAATTGTGAAAGGAAATTCATAATACAAGCTAAACTTTAAAAACATTCTCCACAGGAGTCTCCCTTGTCCTGCCTCTATCTCGTAAGTACTATCTGATCAAGGAGGGAAAAACATGGAGCGATGCTCAAGCTTACTGTCAAGCCAACTACACTGACTTGGCTGTCATCAAAAGTAACACTGAGATGGTCAATCTTCAGAGTGTAGCACAGAAACAATACTTTTCATCCTATGCTTGGATTGGAATGTACACTAATATCAACAAATGGTACTGGACCTTTGGAAATGAGTCAGTGGGAACTTTTACTTCCTGGGCCTCTGGGGAACCTAACAACTTGTTAGGAAACGAGAGGTGCGGCTTCATAGTTGAAGCGAAATGGTGTGATGCCCCGTGTAGCTGGTTGTTACATTTTTTGTGTTTTGATGGTGAGTAACAAATTTTTTCTTATATATACAGCATTGCCGCTATTCTGTTCACAGGTTACTGAAACTGCTTGCATCACTCTCTCTTATTGGAGATTTTGCTCATTCTCATTTTCCAGTAATTATTATCATTTGCTATCAAAAGGAAAAAAATCACCAGAAATGTATAGTATGTTCACACACACACTCACATATCTGGTGAAATGCAGGTTGCTCTAATGAGTAATTACTGCACCTCTCAGTGTACACGATGGCTGTCAGCATGAACAGCCTTGTCTCTCATGATTTTTTGGTTGTTTATATTTCCATGTGTATTTTAGTTCATGTTTGAACTCTTCCCCTTGTCCTCCTCATGTGTCATTATCACTCTCACCTCATTTCAGCTCTTGTGTTTCATTGTTCAAAGTCTTGTTAAATGTATTGTAATTTTCTGAGCCTTGTTTATTGTTCTCTAGTACATGTTCCTGGTTTTCTGATCTATGATTGTGTACCTGGTTCATAATTATGGATTACTCTAAGACGAATCAATCCTGTTGTATTTTGACCAATGGACCAATCGGGACTCTGATAAGAATTCTGTTCAGTTTCTTGACATTTTGAGACAGGACTACTGCAACTCTTTCCTGTCAGGTCTACCGCTGCAATTCAGAGAATTCAGACTCTGTAAATGATCAGAAATGCACCTGCACAACTTGTTTTTAATTGTCCTAAGCTCGTGGACACCGCGCCACTGCTGCGCTCCCTCCACTGGCTTCCGTTAGCTGCACTCATCAGGTTCAAAACAGGTGCTTGCCTGCAAAGCCAAAAATGTACCAGCCCTTTCTCACTTCTAGCACTTTACCTTGCTCCCTCCGATATACTAGCACTGCTCGACAGGTCCCACCATCTCTCAGGGTATGGTACTAGGTACGTATTGGAGGGCACTCTAGGGAATCAGACATGGAAAGAGGCAGACAGAGATGGGGCTAGGTGAAAGTCTCAATATTGAGAGTTTATTAGAACAACCTGGTCATGTAGGGTGTGAAAAAGGGGGAGTGGAGGAGACTGTGCAGTTCCAAAAAAAGAAAGGCAAAGGTGCAGGCCTCTCCAAAGCATAGGAGGAGAGAAGGAGTTCGACCCTAGGAGCATGGTTCAGGCTCAGCAGGCAGGCGGCGCTTCCTCTTCTGGCAAATCTGTGGAGAAAAATAAGGTAATTAGTAATCCCATCCTTTTCCGTCTTACCTCCCTCTAGCTGCTGAGCCTGGCTCTTGGCTGTGTCTCCTAGTTGGAGGGTGAGTGCCACATAGGCGATCCTGATTGGTTTCCCACTTTTGGCGGGAATTCAGCAACCCCGCCTTGCACTCTAAATGAGCCACGCTGACTCTGGTGCTGCAGCTTTTTTGCACACTGTCAGCTGCGCTGAACCTCTGCCATTTCTCTCTGGTTTCTATCTTCACATGATGAGTGAAGACATACCTCTTGTAGGATTTTGCAAGATCCTGATCTGGGGATGAATCGCTTGTGATAACCAGCAGTTCGATTTAGCTGGGGTTGTGTTTCATCTAATAAACCATCATCCATGATGATAGGTCCACCAGACATTCTGAGATCTGAGCAGAAGCCGTTGTTTTTGGGGGGATACGTTGGGTTTCATCAGCATAGCAGTGGTAAGAGAACCCATGAGAGGATATAACTTTGCCAAGAGAGTGAAGATAGAAAAAAAGAGATCCTTAGGTGTGGCTTTCATGGTGGACCTGTGAGGCTTTGTTCTTCTTGGGGATGAATGAAATATCAGCATAAAAAATAGATGGCAGTTTTTTTTGTTTGTAACCAGGACTTCCTGATAAATGTATAAATTAGCTCCTCATCTGCATCCATAATTCAACACCAATTCCTTCATGCCGAAGTCTTCAAATACTCGAAATGACTGAAATCTTCATGAACTGGAACACATCTGGAGCTTGCACAATCTCTGGATGTTTGCGGGATGGGCAGAAAAAGAGAAGCAAGTTGAGAAGATTTTCCATAGCTGCTGTTCACAATATTAGCAAGCACTACTGATAGTGATAATGGGACAGCCTAGCGGTTAAGGTCTTGAACTACTGAACGAAAAGTCATGAGTTTGAATCCCCAGTGAAGCTCCCAAACTTTGGAATAGTCTTCCTGATAGTGTTCAGGGGTCAGACAGACGTTCCCAGATTAAATGTAGATTACAAACATATCTCTTTTGTCAGGTGTACACATAATACATCCCATAATCTTGTGCTCCAGTAGATACACATTATTATCTAGTTCTTGTTAATATTATGAACAGCAGCTATGCTAATTCCCGAGGCATCCAGAGATTGTACCAGTTCCACTTGTGTTCTGTGTCATGAAGATTTCCTCTCTGAGGACAACAACCTCCTAATCAATACACAATTGTCAGACTGTATGACAGTATATGACTGTAGAAAAGACATTATTCATAATAACACTGTGTTTATACCAGCTTATAATCACACCCTCCAGTGTCACCCAAATAATGATGAGGTTCCTTTTGAGTGTGGTTCCTTTCAAAGTTTCTTCCTTCCATCTAAGGGAGTTTTTCCTCACCACAGTCTAACTAAAAGTTTAATTCATACAAAAGTTTAATATTATACAAAAATTAATATCATACAAAAAAAAACACAACTCACAAACTTTCAGGATTTTAGGATTCATTGTTTGTACTGATGACACTGTTGTCCCAAACATGCATTCGGCACAAAGCTTGACAATATATAGCTAGCACATGTTTTAAGAAATTTGTTTATTTTAATTCAGATTCTAGATTTATTAAAAGATTTTTGCAGAATCAAACTGTTTTATATGACACATAAGACACTTCCAGCTTTTAACATTCTCAACCAAATTCCAAAACTAGCACAGTGTGGTGTAAACCTTCAATATGACAGCTGTGTTTTTCCACAATGTAAATGCCAAGAGGTTGGGGTCAACCTAAAACTATTATTTAATATGATTTGATATGTAAATGTATCAGAATGCCACAAAAGTCAGAGGAAAGTGCGATAATGTTTTACATTTGGTGGCTATATATAAATATTTATGCTTATGAACACAGAATTTTATGTGATCTTTATAATGAGTTGTTAAAGAAACATAATGCATAGTTGCTTGTTTCCCACCTTTGATTATGATTGAGAAACTTAATGTTTACATTTTAATCTGCTTTCTCTGGATTAGAGCACCAGCTAAATGCTATAAATGTAACACCATCTAATTATGTGTTTTTCTCACAGACAGGGAGAATGCTACAGAAAGGTACATTTTAATTACTCAGGCTAAAACATGGTATGATGCTCAGAGCTACTGTAGGCAGTATCATACAGACCTGGCCAGTGCAAGAAATGCAACAGAAAACTCAATTGTTGGGGCAATGAACTATGGGGCCTTAATTTGGATTGGCCTCATAAGAGACCCCTGGTATTGGACAGACCAGACCACTGATGTGTCCGTTATTAACTGGTGGCGTGGAAACAATGATGAATATCTGAAGAATAAAAATTGTGTCTATTTATATGGTGCTCAGGCTAATGTAGAACAGTGCTCAAACATACTGCCTTTCTTCTGTTACGGTGAGTTTAAATTAAATTCAGTCTCATATTAAACTAATTTAAGTTGATTTCTGAATGTAGTTAGTTTACTGTTTGTTTCTGTTTCTCCCTCCAGTATTCCCAACACAGAAGAAGACCATAAGAATGAAGCTGAAGTCCAGTCAGGATGTGAATGATCCTACAATAATGACAGCTATTGAGGAGAAGGTGGGTTTCATCTTCACTCAACGTACAGTCACCTTCTCATTACTGCAGCCAGACATCGAGCCTTCATCACACTGAGACATGAACAGACTGTAGTCTAATCATAATACATCTTATGTAGCATTCTTACAAATCTCACCATAGATTCTCATCCTGCATCATTCACTAACTAAAGTCATGTTCTGTTCTTCAGCTCAAGCAGAAACTGAAGGATTATGGAATGGCTGAGAACATCACTGTGACATGGAGAAAGCAACCAGATGGAGTGGTGTTTCACAAGGAGGAGTAAAACATTACTGCAGTGACTAACACTAGGGAGACTTGTGATCTCTAAATCTTAAATAGTGTATATTCTGTAGTGCACTGATTACTTTTAGTTTGAGGACACAGAGTGTGTGTAATATTTTAGAGTTCTTATGTAGTACTTTTAATAGTAAAAGATCCCTGAGTTACCAATTTCTGTGTAAATGCTGTAACAAAAACTTTAGCGTACATTACAACATTGCATTAGCCTGTAAGATAGATAGTCGGTTTAGTTTTGGTTTCTTTCTGTCGTTTTAAATGTTTTTAAAGGTGCTGTTGACATGAAATTTTTACCAGGTGGAAAATTGGCTCAGAAAATAAGTTAACATGAAGAACGAGAGGGGCAAAAATGTATGGAAAGCTAAGACACCAGCTGAAATCTATCAGTAATTAGAAAGCAATCCTTCCACTTATCAGTGTAAATTAATATCAGCTGATTCAGTCCCAACTGATGGCCTATAAAAAGGTGTCTTATTACCAAGGAGTCACACAAGAAACATCTCATGATGGGTAAAAGAAAATAGCTCTCTCAGGACCTTCACAACCTTATTATTGCAAAACATACTGACTGCATTGTTTACAGAATGATTTGTAAATGTCTGAATGTTCCAGTGAGTAATGTTGGGGAAATTATCCAGAAGTAGAAAAAACATCATTTTACCATAAACCGGCCACGACCAGGTGACAGAAAAAGCATGTTGAAACTTGTTGCACAACATTTAGAGAAACCTGTGAAATTCTGGGAGAATATAGTCTGGTCAAGTGAGAGCAAATATGAACTCTACCATAATACACCCCATGTTTGGAGTTCAGATGGCACTGCACATCACCTCGAAATCACCAGACCAACAGTGAAGTTTGGAAGTGAGACCATCATGATGTGGGACTGTTTTTATGCATAGAATATTGCACACTTCATATAATTGAAGGAAGGATGAATAGAAAATTGTACCAAGACTTTCTTAAAAAATCTGCTGCCATCTACCAGGATGATGACGATGAAACAAGGATGGACATTTCAGCAAGACAATGATCCCATTCACACATTTGTTTCAGAGAAAGTAAATGACGCTGCCTGACTTGAGCAGGACAGAAAATAGAAATAGAAAATATATGGAAAGAACTAAACATTACCAACAAAGGCTTTTGTACGAAGTATTAAATAAATTTCAGTAAGCATTTCATTTCAACAGCACCTTTAAAAACATTTGAAACGACAGAAAGGAACCAAAACTAAACCGACTAGCTAACTTTGTTTGATGGATTGCTTGGGTTGTTACAGACATCTGGTGAAAATCTCATGTCAACAGCACTTAAAATTTATTTACTGAGTAAAATGGTGACGTGTTCAATACATATTTTACCTGCATTACCTGTAATTCTCTGTACCAACAGCCCTCTATATGATCTAGAATATTTATTTAGTTTTGTAGAGTGTCCTGAGAACATCAGACAGATGCAAAAACTTTGACAGACTTTACTACTTTAATGCATTTTGATTCCTTTGTTACTGAAAATATGAATGTATGAAGAAGATCATCAGAACTTTACTTGGGAGCTTTTGCTATGGATTTTATCTCTTGTAGAACTTAAATAAAGAAAAACTGAAATCTCATCAATCTCATTTCTTTTCTACACCTTGATAGTACAGAAAATATTCTGCTCGAAGAAGTCTAAAGGTTTATTATATATATATTAGTATGATATAATGAAAATATTCAACAGTTAACTATCGTTCCACAAATATTTCACATGTTTATATTTTACAGCTTAAAGCTGAAACAGAAAGCTTGTTCCTTAACTTTACCCTGTTATGTTAGACATGACATCACTCACTCATCTTCTACCACTTATCCGAACTACCTCGGGTCACGGGGAGCCTGTGCCTATCTCAGGCGTCATCGGGCATCAAGGCAGGATACACCCTGGACGGAGTGCCAACCCATCGCAGGGCACACACACACTCTCATTCACTCACACAATCACACACTACGGACAATTTTCCAGAGATGCCAATCAACCTACCATGCATGTCTTTGGACCGGGGGAGGAAACCGGTGTACCCGGAGGAAACCCCCGAGGCACGGGGAGAACATGCAAACTCCACACACACAAGGTGGAGGTGTGAGGCGAACCCTGGAGGTGTGAGGCGAACGTGCTAACCACTAAGCCACTGTGCCCCCTAGACATGACCTAAGACATGGTTATCTGCAGTACAGCATCCATTCAAAGCACTTATACAAATTACTCATCAGACTCACAGACAATACTCACCACACTGCAGTTCATTATTTGTCTTCTGTTAACTTCTTTTATCTAAATAAAATGTCCTCTTTATACACTCTATACAGATCTATTACACTGCACTAGAGTTTTTACATTGCACTGCTGTATGAGAACGAGAGACACATTATTTACTCTAAGGCCATTTAAAGAGAATATTGTCATGATCACTGAAGTCTCAGCTCCAAGAGCACCTTTAAATATGTAATAAAATAGCTTAAATATAATAAAAATAGCAATACACTAATATTAATAAAATAAAACAAAACTGCTAAAAATAAACTACATTAGTAGAGTTTGTCAATAATAATGATAATAATAATGATAATTATTATTATCATTATTATTATCATTATTATTATTATTATTATTATTATTATTATTATTATTATTATTATTATTTATGCCCCTGTTTCTTTTTTCAGGGTGAAGAACATGCTCAGTTTGTCATAATAATAATTAGATGTTAAAAATCTGTTTATCATTGTTGTGGTTTACAAAGAAGTGTTAACTCCTCTGTGCTGAAAACCTTTCTTTGTCTTTGTATTTCCTTTTGGTGAGTTTTGTGGCTTTCACTCCATGCAAATGTTGGGAATGTGCTCTGCACTTAACAGGTGATCGACATACACAGACAGGTATGGGGGAAAAGCCAGTGGAGATTTTTCTTTGTTTTGGCTTATGCAAAAAATGTACACATGACTTTAGCCCCCCAGAAATAAACCTGTAGCTAGTATTTTGTTTTTCACCGCCACCTGCTGGACAAATGCAAATAATTTATTATTTATTTTTTTTGCTTCAAATATTGCTGTAGCTCCTGGAGTCCACTTACTATTCAGCACATATTATCTAGTTCTCTGTGTGGTTGGTGCAGACATGGTGTTGCTGCTAGTGCTAGTGTTATGTCTGCTAGTGCATAAGCTAGAGCTGTATAAAGTGTATACAGTGTGTATAAGGTGCCATTTCTTTCAAGCAAGCCTGACATTACAGATTAGATTACAAATTTTACAAATACATTAAGTGTCCTGTCTTCAGCTTTAATATGAAGAAACATTGAGGAAATTTTGAACCTTTGAAATATTTCTGAGGATTTCTATGTTCAGTAATATTAGGCAGAGGACTTAAATACAGGTCAAAGAGATAGAGATATCAGCTTAAAATGTTTCTCTTTGGACTGGGTGAGGAAAGCAGAACACTTGGAGCAAACCCCTAAGCATGAGGAAAACAACTCCACCAACACAACTCAACTGCATCAACAAAGTCTGTGTGTTTCTTAATAAACCTAACACCCAAATATCCGGCTCCTAGACCACCTTCATCACACCCTCAGGCCATTACAAGCACCTTGTGATGCCCTTTAGTCTAATGACTGCTCCTGCAGTTTTCCAGTACATTAAAAACAAGTACCTTCAAGAGAAATTGAACCACAATGCATTCATCTACTTTAACAACATCTTAGTTTCCAGCAACTTCCTAATGGAGCATGTGGTACATTTTTTTCCAGGTCCTTCAGTTTCTGCTTCAGAATGGCCTATTTGTCTGGCCACCTTCAACATGGGCAAAACACCTAATGTGGGTTGAGTATGCACATAACTCACTGTGGCACTCAGCCTTGAGCATTGTGCTTTTGAATACCAGTTTGGCAACCCTCCTTCCATCTTTGCCAAGGAGGAGGATGAGCTTGGGATTCTAGCAACTGAAAAAATAGGGTCTGACAGAAGGCCATAGGATGCTCATAGGAGCATCCCACAGGCATTCCAAGGGGAGGGGGTACTGCAATGTCATGAGTGCCAAGAATCAGAGCAGTAATTTTTCTGAGAGTTCATGTCCCTGAGAGAAATAGTTTCTCTGTATTTCTCCAGTCCTCCCTGATTACTCCAGCAAAGAGAATTTTATTTAGATTCAGGCCTAGAGTTGGGTGTCTTCAAGGCTTGTATTTCCAGCAGATAGTGCAGCAGACAGCGCATTAATGTTTCTGAGTGTGGTGCCAAAATCTTGCTATTATCATTATTGAGGTCACTTCATGCTATTTATGTTCCTCGTTGTTTGCTCTGGATTACAGGACAACTCATTTTCACTCTGTACCGAGCCCATCACCAGTAAACATCCATTTTGTTTGACACCAACCTCATTTTGCCTGTGATAATCCTAGTTTCTGATGTTATGAATTTCCTTTTCTTTCGCCTTTACTTCTTACTTTGCCTCTCCAGCTGGGATAACAGGTCTCATTTGGGCAGTAATTTACAATTATGTACAGTCAGGACTCCAAACACAAAAGCAGACTTCACAAAATCGTTAAGCAAAGCACAGAGAAACTTCAGAACATATGAAACATAAGTATAAAATAAACAGTGGAAATTACACAAGCAGGAAAAGTAACAAAAACACGAAAAGAAATACAACATGGACATCACTTCACATTACTTATTTACATACTGCTGTAAAGGGCTGATTATATATATCCAGCATATTGCAATAGCTTCACTACACCTTTAGGGGCAGATAATATATCAGATAAATCACTATATTTTCATTTCACTCTACTATCTAAATATTTCTCTCTGCAATCTATAAGAAAGGACAGAGCAGACTCTTTCTGCTGAGGAGTCTAAGGTCTTTTGGAGTGCAGGGAGAGCTACTGAAGACCTTTGTTGACTCTGTGGTGGCCTCAGCCATATTCTATGGTGTGGTCTGCTGGTGCAGCAGCATCTCTACTGAAGAAAGGAAGAGACTGGACAAGCTGATCAGGAAGTCCAGCTCAGTCCTGGGGATTCCTCTGGACACTGTACAGGAGGTGGGAGAAAGGAGGATGGTAGCTAAACTATCATCATTGCTGGAGAATCTCACCCCCTGTATGAAACGGTGTCAGCTCTGAGCAGCTCCTTCAGTGACAGACTGTTACATCCTAAGTGTCTGAAGCAGCGACACAGACGCTCTTTTCTCCCTGCTGCTATTAGACTTTACAATCAAAGCTGCTCCCAGTGAACCAGTCACCATAATTACACACTGTTATTACTGTTTAACTGCAATAATAACAATAACAAAGTATTTAAACAACACATGCAAAAATGGTAAAAAAAAAAGGGTAAAATCTCTAATGCAGGATAATAGAGATGAAAAGCGTATATAAACAGTGTATAAAGTAACTACTGTCTAGCAAACAAATGCAAACGCGAGATTGTTTGCTAGTCTGATAAGTATTTTGTCTAGGCACTTTGCATGGATGCTGAATTGCTGCATGTCGTAGACCAAGTCTGACGTAACAGGGCAGTCTTCAGCTTTAGTATTTAAAAGAATTAATAAAATATTGAACTGAGAAACATTTCAGATTTCTTTTTTATTGTAACATCTGTTCATTATACATCATTATGCAGATGCTATAAATATATTATAATACATTATAGTATATATAAAATACATGCAGTTGATACCATTAACCAGTACCTGACTATAAGAAGTAATACTTTAATGTAAAATTCAACCAAAATGGAACTGTATGTATTTGGAAACATGTACAGGAACATTTCTTCACTCCATTTTACTTATTTTCAGAAAATAAACTTATTTCCAAGGCATGTGGTTAAACACATTCTTACAAAAGTGTTTATTGTTGTTCAGAAAGCTAGAGATGGAAAATGTGAACAGATCTACTGCTGTGTGTCCTCTGTTCTATGATTTCTACAAAGCTTTGTAAAAGATTTGTCCATGAACTTCTCTCTGAACTCTGGAATGTCAGCAGCCATGGCCTTGAGGGTGCCACTGAACAGTTAAATAATCTTTTCCCCATACATCAAATTATCTATATAAACTTATCTAAATCCTTCTCTATATAATTGGACACTAAACACAAACCTGACTTGTTTTGTAGTTGCAGGCTCCAGTCGCCTTCTTATCTGCCTGGTTGGGATCTATTGCAATTTCCATCCACTTTGAGTGTCAGTAATCCTGTTTAGGGTACGTAAATATGCACAAGAAGTTTGCATAGTAGTAGACATCTAGCCTGATGGAACACAAATAGCCTGCTCATTCTTGAAGATACTAAAAGAAGCTCTCAGAAGTGAGGTGTGTTAGTGTTGCAAGACTGATAATCTGCCTCCTTCAAATTTCAGGTACTTTATTCAATATTCTACTCTGAGAGTTTATTTATTAACATTTAATAAAATTAAGTTGGGATAATTACTTTTTTCATATTTTGATATATACGTTTTGATAGTTTATAAAAATAAAACAAAAACAAAAACTGGTAGACACAACACATGGTAACCATATATAAACATATTTATATTTATCTATTTAATTAAATTATAATTATTATTTTTTGCTTTTAAATGTGGACATTTTTGCAAAGGCATAATTTTATTAGCAATTATGTTAATATTAACGTATAAGCAACTTTAAGTCAACGCATAAGTCATTTCTCAATTCATTACAGTTTTAATGTAAAGTCTTTTGATCAAACAGATCTTATTAATTGTTCAATGATAGCAAGTGCAAAAATGTTTGAAGCAATTGCAGTTTTAAAGGCTACAGATACTAAGAACATCTCTAGCCATCTTTCTGTGGTAACATGTCTAAGATGAGAGTCATTTTACTGGAGTATTTTTAATCAGTTTTTATTGTGAACATATTTAACAATGGATTAAAATGCTTTAATTGCAATGACTATGAATTTAATAAACTATTACTTTAAAAATTCACAGTAAAGTGGATGATCTTTATCGTGTGCATTGAGGTGACTATGAAATGATCTGATGTGTGATTGACATTTTGAAATATGTATTTTTATAATGAATTTAAAGTTTCTCTTTGAATTGAAATTATTAAAAACTGAGTAAAACTCAGCTTTCTGTATAAATTATATTGCAGACACGGTGACTTTGAAGAGAAATATCAATTCTACAATTGATACAATCAATTCTAATTTTTTTTCCTTAATACAATTTTGTCTCTTAAACCTAATTTTCCCCATTATTAAAATAAGAAGGGTTATAGAAAAGTGTAGCCTTTATATTGTGTGATTCATTTTGTTTCTTCATAATTGTATACAATCTTTTTGTACTTTTTTGCTGTGATGAAGGAGCTCACGGACTATTCCCGTTAATTTACCCATTCAATTCAATTCAATTTATTGCACCAATTCACCACTGCACCAATTTTTATATTAAATTTAATATCTGCGTCCATTTAAAGCCAAGATTAGTTATCATTGGTCTAACATGCGATGCCTGGGGAACCAGGTCAACAGGGGGAGACTTACAGGAGCCACTTGGGCCACACAACATCAGCTCTGTCTTTTTATGATTAAAATGTAGGAGTTTTGATGCCAGCCAAGCTTTATTGTCATCAAGACATGCAAGGGAAAATTAAGAAAAAGGATTCACTCATGGATGCAGCAGCCAAGGAGCCCGAGTGTAGCTCAGCTGGTGATAATAGTCCAAACTTAGCCCAACACTTGCAAAAGTTAATGAAATTTTTAGAGCAATAGATGACAAATTAGCAGAAATAGTGCAAATTCACACTAAACAATTAGAGACAGTAGCAATTGAGAATTCAGAAGTTCTGTGAGCCCACATATTTACCCTCGAAAAACAAGTTGCTATGCTCAATAAGCACAGAGACGACTTAGAGAACAGAGGTTCGTGAGGAAGTGGATGGGACTGATGTTGCCTTCCTTTATGTGCAAGATTTGCGTTAGGAGGGCAGCAAGGTGTTATTTTACCAGAATTTCTCTGTTTCAGTGATACAGAGGTGTAAAGAGTTCAGTGCAATTAAACAGCGACTTTGAGATATGGGTGATGCTATGCGATGCTTTATCCGGCCCAGCTACAAGTAACTATTGCAAACACTTCAAGTGTTCGAGGCGGCGGCTGCAGTTTCACAGTTTATAGACAATAATGGCTCCACCTCCAATACTTGATTTCCTTGTTGCCGTATGAGCTGAACCAAGCTTTAGCATACTCTCAATCTGTATCTGAAGAAATTCACTTATTTCTCTAAACCTCATAGATACAACTCTAGGATTGATTAATTTTTCGCTCTTAAGGCTCTGATGCAAATGATCTCTGGTTGTTATACAGGAGATATAATTCTTTCTCTTCATGCTACAGTTATACTAGATGTCCATGTGAAGGGGTTTGTGAGACCAACTGGATGATGGAGATTCAATATTTCATTGCTCAAGGAAGATCCATTTCTCTTTCACTTTAATTCTGAGTTTAAGATATTTTTGTCTTAATTTGGCATTTGCAGATAACCATTCACTTCTCTGGGAGACCTTAAAAATCATACGTAAAAGGCATCTCTATTTCATATCGCACTGAAAAAAAAAATTAGGAAAACAGAAACATTGCTACTATTATCTATCTAAATGATTGATTTCTAAGGAAGCTGGGCTATCTGTAAATGCTAAATTAATAGACAAAAATATCTTAAACTGAGAATTGTATGAATGGGTTATGAATGGGTTGGGAAACGTAGTAAATACCTAGGCCACCTGACAAAGTCCAAATCTTACTCGCAATACCTTACTTCTATAGTCATTCTTAGGGAGTGCAGTCTTTTGATTCTCATGTTATAAATAATATCTTTTAAACTATTTTATTTTTTCATTATATCAGCCTAATTACCCTTCTCTAACATATGATCCTATGGTATAATTTTTTGATTGTCCTGTTGTTTCTGAGGAACAGAAGGAATTTCTTAATGCTCCTATCAAAATAGAGATAGCTATGTAGAGATAGCACTGTGAGATAGCACAGTGTAAAATCTGGTAAATCACCTGGGCCAGATGGCCTTCCATGTGAACTGGTTAAAGAATTTGGGCACATACTATTTGGCCCTTTCTTAGCCAGGCTTAATCATTCATTTGTGGTCGACAGGATACCCCTTCACTTCGCGAATCAAACATTTCTCTTATCTAAAAAAAAGGTGCTCATTAAGATTTTAAAATTGCTCTCTAAAATCTTAGCACTAAGATTGGAAAAGGTTCTACAATTTATTATAAATGAAGACCAGACAGGTTTTAAAGCAGAAGCATCCCTCACAACGTTAGGAGGCTAAAAAATATAACGAAACTTTCCCATAATATTAGTTTTAATTTAATATTCTGTCCCTAGATGCGGAGAAGGCTTTTGATTCTGTTTAATGGCCTTATTTATTCTGTACCTTATTAAAAATTGGGCTTAGGGAGTAATTTAAATTTAATTTTTAAAAAATACTATATAAGGAACCTTTGCAGCAGTCATTACTAATGGTCTCAGTTCTGATCATTTTCTGTTATTTTGGGGTACCAGACAGAACTGCCCCCTCTTCCTGCTGATCAAGCTATTTGCTCACAGGATAAGAGAGGATGCGGCAGTGCATGGGGTGTTCTTGGGAGGTAGGCAGCACAAAATTCCCCTATATGTGGATGATGTGCTGATCTTTCTTTCCCTTTTCTTTCCCTTACCCTTCTTTCCCTTTAAATGTTCTGAGGGTTTTGTTTATCTGGGTATTAATGTAACCCCTACTTTTAGGCAATTGTACAAAGGCAATTTTATGCCAGCGCTGGGTTTTCCTTGTATGCTTATCTCTAATAAATACTTTTTAACTTATTGGGTTTTGCTGCCAGAAAGAATTTACTGATGTCATAGATTAGCAATAGGCCTCCATCCATTAAAAGGTTGCCACTCTGTTATCAGAGATTATTCCTCTGGAACTCTTGACATGTATTATTCACTCTATTATTGATGATTTTAATCATATATGGTCACCATAGCATGACCGTTTAAATGCCTCTACCTGTGATTTGACATGATATTGTGTTATTATTATTAATAATTATAAGACACAGTTATCAGTGTTGATGGAAGGATGCAGTCTGTCAGTTAGGTGTTAATCACATTTTTTTATTTCATAGTGAGTTTTCCAGCAATATGCCAGTGATGCACTGTCTGTATGTACTCCTGCTTTTTACAGGTGAGAAAAAATCTCATAAATGTGTGTGTGGTTGTGTGTGTGTGTGATATCCACATAGTGCAATCAAAAACACCTTATGTGTAAATCATTAGGGTGATTGACGAAATATGTTCTATACAGTTATATAAATATGCTAAATGTAGTCAGGGGGGTGAGATGTTTTCTTGTTACCCTGGGTCACTGTGGACCTGGAGGAACTACTGATTAAATATAAGCTGTTTTCAGGCAGAATGGCAAAAAATAGATAAAGAGGGAGCAGAATGATTTGAAGCTGAGACTGATAAAGATGAGCAAGGAAGCTGGAAGACAGGCTTCAGGAGAACAGTGCAAAGGAGGTGTAGGCTGGCATGAAGCAGGTCACTGCACATCACCCCCAGTCTCCCCCAAGATCAACCCCTTTTTTTCCACACTGAAATGTACACCACTTCTCCTCTGCTCATCTCACTACCATTAACCACACCTCATCCCACAGCCTCACAGATCACCTTACACAACTCCCTCCACATATCAGTCACTATCAGCCATGTGACTACTACATGCAATGCAGTACAGATTGATTGGAATCTCTAAAATGTCCAATTTTAAAAGGTTTGTTTTCTTTTTTGGGAGAAAAATGAATACGTATTGAAATCTCTTGTGGTTTTTGTTGTCACTTGAGGTTATTTTTTTGTTCATAGAAAGTGGTACGGATCATGGATGCTTGTTATATAAGCACTAATTAAAAAAATAGAATGGAGAGTGTGCTTAATTTTTCCATGATTGTATGTAAATAATTACATACTTTAACCCATTAAGACCTGAATTATGGTTTAGTGATCAAATAAAATGCCATTTTAATACTGGGAATAAACCCAGACAAGGCTTGGTTAAAAATAAATTAATTCATTAATAAATAAAAAAATATATAATACAATTGTTTTTGCTTTCATTTTTTTAATTCATGTTGCAATGGATGATCGGTTGTAACAACAGTAAAATAATGCCATATATGCTACAGGATTTTACACAAGTTTAACTTTAAACTTTAAAACTTCACAGGAGTCCTTCCCCTCGTCCTGTCTCTTTCTCCTAAGTACTACCTTATGAAGGAGGGGAAAACATGGAGCGATGCTCGGGCTTACTGCCGAGCCACATACACTGACCTGGCTGTCATCAAAACTAATGAAGAGCTGCTCAATCTTCAGACTGCAGGGTGGACACAACTGTTCTATTCCTCTGCTTGGATTGGACTGTACACTAACATCAACAGCTGGTACTGGAGCTTCAAAAATGAGTCACTCAACGATTTTACATCCTGGCTAGTGGGGGACCCTAACAACTTGTATGGAGATGAGATGTGCGTCTTCACATATTATGGAAAATGGCTTGATGCACCATGTAAATGGTTGTTAACTTTTTTGTGTTTCGATGGTGAGTAATAATATGAATTATTGTTCTATATTAGTTCTGGAACACTGCTTCATTTTTATTTAAATATCTCTTTTATAAATAATAAAATAATATAAATGTGTGACAACTTTTGTAGATGAATTTGGTAAAGAATATTCAGATCAGCGTATCTGAGAGGGTGTGGTCACTGGTATTTAGTGCAGCTCTCAGTCTACATGATGGCTGTCAGTGTAAACAGAAGAGTTTCTGGAGCTTTTGGCTCATGTCTGGCCTCCTCCATTGTCCTGTCTTTCTTTGTCCTTCTAATGTGTCATTATCACTCAACTCTTTTCAGTTCTTCCCTTGATCAGTCTGTGTATTTATTATTTTGTGTTTCATTGTTCAAAGTCTTGTTAAATTTTCTGTGAACCTTATTTCTTGTTCCCATGTTCATGGTTTCCTGATCTATGCTTGTGCCACTTGCAGACGTTATAAAGCAAATAATTTATGCTGAATTTAGTTTAATTATTATTTTCATTGTTGGTGTTGCTTTATTATTTATTTTGTGTTAAAACTGCTGTTGAAAATATACCATCACCTGTGACAAGTGCACACTGCTCGTGAAAAGCTTGCTCTAGCATAGTCACTGTTTCAGCAGCAGTTTTACGAAGCAGAAAATTATTTCACACAAATCTGTTGTTCTTTGAACGAAAATCATCAAATTCATGTACATGACATTAGAAAAATGTCACCAATATCACAAACATTTAAAAATTACGATGCACTTTCGCGACTTAGGAGTACAAGCGTATACTTAGGGTTGCCATTTTCTTCTATATTAGCTGCTATTTAAATCTATCTGATTGGCAAAACAAAAAGAGTATACACCTTTTTATATTATCTCCACATTACATGATCATTTTTGCCCACTAAATATTTATGCTTAACAATACAAATTTTGTGGTATTTGTAATGAGGCAATTTTAGTGCTGTTACAGAAACATAATGAAAATCTATTGTTCTATATGCTATAGATTATTCAAGTAATTAAAAATTCTACATACATAAGTTCATTCATTCATTCATCTTCTACCGCTTATCCGAACTACCTCGGGTCACGGGGAGCCTGTGCCTATCTCAGGCGTCATCGGGCATCAAGGCAGGATACACCCTGGACGGAGTGCCAACCCATCGCAGGGCACACACACATTCACGCACGCAATCACACACTAGGGACAATTTTCCAGAGATGCCAATCAACCTACCATGCATGTCTTTGGACCGGGGGAGGAAACCGGAGTACCCGGAGGAAACCCCCGAGGCACGGGGAGAACATGCAAACTCCACACACACAAGGTGGAGGCGGGAATCGAACCCCGACCCTGGAGGTGTGAGGCGAACGTGCTAACCACTAAGCCACCGTGCCCCCTCCATACATAAGTTATTTTTATTTAGTAAAAATAATACCTACTTGCTCCATTCCCATCTTTGATTATTGCTGATAAACTAAGAGTTAACATTTTATAATGACTAACTTGAATATTCATGAGTACATTGTAATCATGTGTTTTTCTCACAGACAGGGAGAATGCTACTGAGAGGTACGTTTTAATCAATCAGTATAAGACGTGGTATGATGCTCAGAGCTACTGTAGGCAGTATCATACAGACCTGGCGAGTGCCAGAAATGCAACAGAAAACTCAATTGTACAGTTCTATTGGGGTTGGACTTGGTTTGGCCTCATAAGAGACCCCTGGTATTGGACAGACCAGACCACCAATGTGTCCGTCATTAATTGGTGGCCTGGAAACGCTGATGATTATCTGAAGAATAAAAGTTGTGTCTATTTATATGGTGGTCTGGCTGATGTAGAACAGTGCTCAAACAAACTGCCTTTCTTCTGTTACTGTGAGTTTAAATTAAATTCAGTCTCATATTAAACTAATTTAAGTTGATTTCTGAATGTAGTGTTAGTTTACTGTTTGTTTCTGTTTCTCCCTCCAGTATTCCCAACACAGAAGAAGACCATAAGAATGAAGCTGAAGTCCAGTCAGGATGTGAATGATCCTACAATAATGACAGCTATTGAGGAGAAGGTGGGTTTCATCTTCACTCAACGTACAGTCACCTTCTCATTACTGCAGCCAGACCTCGAGCCTTCATCACACTGAGACATGAACAGACTGTAGTCTAATCATAATACATCTTATGTAGCATTTTTACAAATCTCACCATAGATTCTCATCCTGCATCATTCACTAACTAAAGTCATGTTCTGTTCTTCAGCTCAAGCAGAAACTGAAGGATTATGGAATGGCTGAGAACATCACTGTGACATGGAGAAAGCAACCAGATGGAGTGGTGTTTAATAAGGAGGAGTAAAACATTACTGCAGTTGTAAATAACAACATGACTAATATCTGAATCTTTATCATTGTCTTGATTTCCACACTTTTTTTGTAGTGCATGAATCACTTTAAGCTTGAGGACCTAGTGTGTGTAATGTTTTAGCCTTCTTAAGTAGTACTTTAACCGACCGAGTTGTCTGCTTTCTGACATGGCTGTGTGTTTTGGAGGAAAGGATTACAATAAAATTCTTCCATATTTAAAGCAACAAGTAGCTAGAATGCAAATGCTAGTAACATCAATTTTATCAGTAGCCAGTTCACTCAACAACCTTTTTGTCGTTGTATATATATTTCCAGTCATCATATACTGATGACATATAATTTACTGATGATATCTGGGCATAACACGGATATTTGTTGGTGTTTTGGGTTTGGTATTTTTGACTGATTTGAGGAAGAACCTGAATGCACTGGCAGTGCTGATGGACTTTATTTCTTAGAATTATTGCTTTTTACAGTTGCTGCTACGGAAATAGGATTGAAGGTTTGACCACCACCACCTTCAAGTGTAAAAAGCTTTTAAATAGAAGTCAATTAATTATACAATGTCATTTTTTGTTGTAGATGTCAATGAAAAATGGAGTACAAATAAAGAAAAAAATGTAAATAATTAATTACATGAATGATTATTTAATAATTGGTAAAGAATCTGTTATTTTATTGCTCTAATTCCTACAAGGGCACCCCGGCAATACCACGACTGAGGTGACCTTGAGCAAGGCACTGAACCCCCCCCAACTGCTCCCCGGGCTCCGCAGCATAAATGGCTGCCCACTGCTCCGGGTGTGTGTTCACGGTGTGTGTGTGTTCACTGCTGTGTGTGTGCACTTTGGATGGGTTAAATGCAGAGAACGAATTCTGAGTATGGGTCACCGTACTTAGCTGTATGTCATGTCACTTTAAACACAAATCCATATATACCTACATGATAAAACCCTTTTTCTTTGAATATACTTGTTTATCATTATCAAAACATGCAGTGTCTTTTTCCCACTACAGGAAAACAGACTAACATTCTATCTTCTGTAGGCAGTTTTGGGTCAGTGATCCACCCAACAAACCACAATGTTTAAACATGTATATGTATACTAAACCAAAGCTTCATGGTAAGGTTCATACAAAAAAAGTACCCATATATAGAGGACTTTAAACAGAGAATGCTTACAGAAGGCATGGCATGGAGTTGATCAGTCTGTGGCACTGCTCAGGTGTTATGAGAGCCCAGGTTGCTCTGATAGTGTCCTTCAGCTCTTCTGCATTGTTGGGTCTGGCATATCGCATCTTCCTCTTCACAATACCCCACAGATTTTCTATGGGGTTAAGGTCAGGCGAGTTTGCTGGCCAATTAAGAACAGGGACACCATGGTCCTTAAAACAGGTACTGGTAGTTTTGGCACTGTGTGCAGGTGCCAAGTCCTGTTGGAAAATGAAATCTGCAGCAGCAGCAACTGCAAAGTTGGTCAGCAGCAGCAGCAGGAAGCATTACACACAGGGAGGGGGAGGGACAGTTACACACCAGGAGGGGGAGGGACGGTTACACACAGGGAGGGGGAGTGACAGTTACACACAGGGAGGGGGCAGGGACAAGCAGCAGTGTAGACCTGAGCCTGGGGGATGAGCAGGGGAGGGACAGGGGGCAGAGCAGAGAATCATCACAATACAGTCCAGAACAGGACAGACAGCTGGAGAAGACAGTGTCCCAAATCAGAGAAAACCTAAGAGGAGGAGCTGATAGAACTCAAAGTGATGGTACTCTCCAATCTTCATCTCACACAGCCTTACCAGTGTCTACAAGAGTGAATTTGCAGAGGACGAATTGCATTACAAATTGAATACCTGCCGGCAGTAATCCAGTCTTGAAATGACAAGAGATTGAACAAGTACCTGAGAAGCCTGTGTGGACAAAAATGGTAGAATCCTTTTAATGTTGTAGAGAAGAAACCGACATGAGCGAGTCACATAGGCAACACGTAAGGAAAAGGACAGTTGAGTGTCCATGGTTACCCCAAGGCTGCGAGCTGTGGCTGAAGGGGGAGATCAGATCGTTGTGTAGGGATATAGCAACGTCATGACCTGGGGATGAATCACCTGATGATCAGCAGTTTTGCTAGGATTGAGCTTTAACTGATGAGCAGTCATCCATGATGATATTTCTGCCAGACATGCTGAGATCCGATCAGAAGCTGTGGTATCTGAGTGTGGGAAAGAGAAGATAGGTTGTGTATCATCAGCATAGCAGTGGTAAGAGAACCCATGTGAGGAAATACCTTCACCAAGAGAGTGAGTATACAGGGAGAAAAGAAGAGGACCAAGTACTGAGTCCTGTGGGACACCAGTGGAGAGTCTGTGTGGAGCAGATGTCACTCCCCTCCATGTTACCTGATATGAGCGTCCTTTCAGGTAGGAAGCAAATTCCCAAACTGATCCGCAAATACAGTACCAAGACTCCCGAGGGTGGACACACATATACACACACACACACACACACAAACACACACACACTTTAGTTGTTCCGTGTCTTAAGATAATTTATTTTAAGAAGGAAGCAAAATAACACACTAAAAAACAAAATCAATTAAAGTTTAAAATGAGCAGAAACGTCTAAAAATAACCTGATCGTCATTTTATTTGAACAGATGCATACTGCTGTGCTGCGTCATCTCTCTTAGAATCTCGGTCACTGAGTGCTTTAATGGCATTATGTAAAGTGCTCAGGATACAAATGCATACTCAAAGTGCGTTTAATGAGATAGTCCAGTGCACAAAGGCAGAGTCCCTGACTGCAGCCAAAATCAGGTAAAGCAGTAAACAAACCTGCAGTTAAAACTAAGGCTCAGGCGCATTGTAATAAAAATTAGAATTTTACGATTTTCTTTTCCCTTTTACTTTCCTTGTAAGATTTGGTACTTTCCAGATTTTGAGGATTTTTTGGAACATAATCAACACCTGTGATGATTTTAATGTTTAATAATTCAAATAATCATCCTTTGTATTGCAACTGAAAAAAAGGTTTTTTAAATTTAAAAGGGAAAAAGCCTTAAGTGATCAAAGGGAAAGTGAAGAAGAAGAAGAAGAAGAAGAAGAAGAAAGGAGCCTTTGTTTTTGGCACATCTACATTACAGCACAGTGAAATTCTATCTTCACATATCCCAGCTTTGGACATTGAGGTCAGAGCACAGGGTCAGGCATGATACAGCACTTTGGAGCAGAGAGGGTTAAGGACCTTGATCAGGAGCTCAATGGGAGCAGCTTGGCAGTGCTGGGGCTTGAACCCTGACCTTCTAATCAGTGTATATATTTCAAGAATATGGTGGATTCCTGGTGGTTGCCATGGGAACATTGCAAATAGCTATGCTATTTCAGCTGGTTGTTAATTGTGTTGCTAGGTGATTGCTACATATTTAGTGGTAGTTTTCTACTAGATGATGATTGCAGGGCTGTAGCAAGGCAGTTCCTAGGTTATTAGTAGGTGGATCTAAACCACTTTATTTTAAGAAAGGCTGAAAAAATAGTAGCAGTATAATATTTACACAATTTTCAAAAGAATCACACGTTGGAGCTTTGATGTGCAGACCTGGAAACACACCCATCCTTTTTCCATCCATCCGTTTTCACCCGTCCTTCTCCAGCTACAGACGTGACTGCTACCCCACTAAATATCTCCGATCCTCACCTGGTATCCTTCACCATCACTCTCCCTATCCTACCTAAAACTACCTCTCACCCCCTCACTCTTACCCACCGCAACCTTCACTCTGTCTCCCCTTCTTCTGTAGCTTCTGGCACTCTTTCTTCTCTTCCTGATCCTGAGACTTTTTCCTCACTACACTTGGACTCAGCCACAGATATTTTCAGATACAGATCCTCTCATCACTTTCCTCAACTATGGACTTTCTCTGCCCTCTGTCCACTAAACCCAAGAAAACTTCTTGTTCTGCTCCTTGGCTTTCAGATGTGCTGCGCAACAATCGAAGACAGCTAAGATCATCAGAGAGAAAGTGGAAGAAATCACAAATCGATGCAGATATTGATTCTTACCGTACATTCCTGGCCAAGTTCTCCTCAGATGTGACTTCTGCCAAGACTTCCTTCTACAAGGAAGCTTCCTCACAAGACCCTCGGAAGCTCCACAACATCATCTCTTTTCTACTCAACCCCTCGGCTCCACCTTCTTCATCCTCCCTGACTGCAGAAGACTTTGCTTCTTTGTACGATGAGATTTACGGAAATCTGCAGGACCTTCACTTCTGCTCCAACTGCACTTACATCTCACACACAGTATGGATTCCCCACTCCTTCGTTGTCGCATTTTTCAACTGTATCAGCAGAAGTGATTTTACAACTCATCCAGTCTTGCAATCCTACCACCTGCCCACTGGATTCACTCCCCTCCACTATGCTCCAGACCATCTCGCAGGACCTTCTGCCCTTCATTACCACTATCATCAATAGATCAATAGCATCTGGTCAAGTACCAACTACTTTCAAGAGAGCAAGGGTTATTCCAATCCTAAAGAAACCTGCTCTGGATTCATCAGACATCAGTAACTACAGACTGGTATCACTTCTATTGTTTCTTTTAAAAATTCTTAAATGCATTGTTTATAACGAACTGTCTGTCTATCTCTCACAAAACAACCTCCAAGATCCCAACAGTCTGCCTTTAAAGCAGCTCATTCCACAGAGACAGCCCTTTTGGATGTCTCTGAGAAACTACATGCTGCTAGATCAGCCAAATTGTCATCCGTCCTTATCCTCTTTGACCTTTCAGCAGCGAGTCTCAGGAGTCTTGGGATTTGTGGATCAGCTTGGGAATGGTTCGCTTCCTTCCTGGAAGCGAACCATCATAAAAAAAAATATGAGGTAACATGGAGGGGAGTGACAGCTGCTCCATGCAGACTCTCTACTCGTGTCCCACAGGGCTCAGTACTTGGTCCTCTTCTTTTCTCCCTGTATACTCACTCTCTTGGTGAAGTTATTTCCTCACACAGGTTCTCTTACCACTGCTATGCTGATGATACAACTTATCATCTCTTTCCCACCCTCAGATACCACAGCTTCTGATCAGATCTCAGCATGTCTGGCAGAAATATCATCATGGATGACTGCTCATCAGTTAAAGCTCAATCCCAGCAAAACTGAACTGCTGTTCATCCCAGGTGATTCATCCCCAGGTCATGACTATATCCCTGCACAACGATCTGATCTCCCCTTCAGCCACAGCTTGCAACCTTGGGGTAACCATGGACAATCAACTGTACTTTTCCTCTCATGTTGCTAATGTGACTCGCTCATGTCGCTTTCTTCTCTACAACATTAGAAGGATTCGGCCATTTTTGTCCACACAGGCTGCTCAGGTACTTGTTCAGTCTCTTGTCATTTCAAAACTGGATTACTGCAATGCACTGCTGTAGCATCACTTCCTGGTTCGGGAACAGCACCATACAGGACAGGCAAGCCCTCCAGAGGGTGGTGTGGTCAGCTGAACGTACCATCCACACTGAGCTCCCTGACCTGCAGGACATCTACAGCACGCAGTGCCGGACCAGGACCAGGAAGATTGTAAAAGATCTCAGCATCCCAACAATGGACTCTTTTCTTTGTTGCGTTCAGGAAAACGCTTTAGCTCCTTGAAAGCAAACACAGAATGAGGAGAAGCTTCTTCCCGCAGGACATTCGGTGTTTAAACCAGGAAACACCCAGGATCTACATCTGGACCTCTCCCTCCATCTACACTGTTTTTCTGCACACCTTTTTTGCACTATGCCACTTTAACTCTGGACTGTCACTTTAACTCTGGACTTGCACAGCACAGTACCACTTTATACACTTTACACTTTATACACCATACTGCACATGGACACTTTAAGGACAATAATTAAAAACCATATGCATTTATGTATATTTATGTATATACATTCTTTTTCACTTATATTTTCATATTTTCTATATTTTTTTTTATATAGTTTATACTCTATTTATCCATCTCCTTTTGGTTATAATTTTTATCCCAAATTGCATTCCTTATGTTTGAATACGAAACAGATGCAAAAAGCATTTCACTGCATGTCGTACTCTGTATGTGTGTGTGACAAATAAAATTAGATTTTTTTATTTTAAATCCGTCCTCTGCAAATAATCCAAAATGCAGCTGCACGGCTTGTTTTCAACCTGCCTACTCCACTGGCTTCCGGTAGCTGCACGCATCAGATTCAAACACTGATGCTGGCCTACAAAGCCGAAAATTGTCCAGCTCCCTCTTACCTCAAAGCCCTCATCACTCCTCACACTGCACCCAGCACCCTCCGATCTACCAGCACTGCTCGACTGGTCCCACCATCTCTCGGTAAGAGGCAAGTTTACTACAAGACTCTTTTCTGTTCTGGCACCAAGGTGGTGGAATGAACTTCCCCTAGAGGTCCGGACAGCTGAGTCACTGGATATTTTCAAATGGTGGTTGAAGACCTACTTATTCAGGAAACACTTCAACTAGCACTTCTTTCCCTATCTTCTGCATTCATTAAAAAAAAACTCAAACTTTTTTATTGTAACTTTGAACAATGTTTTAAAATCATGGCATCTTAAGTATGTAACCTAGTGAGCCAGAACTAATGTATCCAATGAGAGAGCACTTATGTACGTCGCTCTGGATAAGGACGTCTGCCAAATGCTGTAAATGTAAATGTGAACACAAGCACATTATTCCTGTATGGGATCAACACTGGTACCCAACTTCATGGCTGTATGTCAAAAACTGTGACCCGTGAAAATAGCACATATAATCAGAATCAGAATCAGATCAGAATCAGAAAGGTCTTTATTGCCAGGTATGTTTTCACATACGAGGAATTTTTTCTAGTACAGGAGCTCCACAGTGTAAACATATAGGCAATGAAATAAAGAAATGAACACATAAATAATAGACAGTTGTATGTGCAAATTGAAATATAAGTGTGCAAATTGAAGTAAAGATGTGCAAATTCAAATATAGATGTGCAAAATAAAATATAAATGCGTACTTGTAGACAATGTAAGAATAAGGTTTGTTCTGTGTATGTTAGGTGTTCATCAGATGTATGTTAAGTGTTCATCAGTTGGATTGCCTGAGGGAAGAAACTGTTCCTATATCTGGTCGTTTTGGTGCTCAGGGCTCTGTAGCGTTGGCCAGATGGCAACAGTTCAAAGAGTAAGTGTGCTGGATGTGAGGGGTCCAGAGTGATTTTCTTTTGCCCTTTTGCTCACTCTGGAAAAGTACAGGTCTTGGAGAGTGGGGAGAGTTGTGCCAATGATTCGCTCAGCAGTCTGGACTACTCTCTGTAGTCTCCTGAGGTCGGATTGGGTGGCTGAGCTAAACCAAACAGTCACTGAAGTGCAGAGGATGGATTTGATGATAGCAGTGTAGAACTGTTTCAGCAGATCCTGTGGCAGGTTGAACTTCCTCAGCTGGCAAAGGAAGTACAACCTCTGCTGAGCCTTTATCACAATGGAGTCAATGTGAATATCCCACTTCAGGTCCTGGGAGATTGTGGTTCCCAGGAATCTGAATGACTCCACTGCTGTGACAATGCTGTGACAATAATAATAATAATAATAATAATAATAATAATAATAATAATAATAATAATAATAATAATGATGATGATGATGATGAAGAGTAAGCTGGCTCTGTAAAGCTAAGATTGTACTCATATGAAATCAGACTGAGTTAGTGCTGAAGGTTTTACCCTTCTCTACATTGTGTAGTGTGAGTTTAGTGACCGGACTGAAGAGGGCGCTGTGGAGCAGGAGGATTGTAGCAGCCCAGAGCTGGATCTAAAATGATGCGTCTGTTCTTCCGCTCTGTTGCGGGCTGCTGTCCTTCATTCCTCCCTCATCATCCTCCACACACCCGGGAGACTTTCTCCAAGGCCGCTTCTTACAAAAAAATGTTTCATTACCTGACGGAGGAGAGAGGCAGGCCGAACTCACCGGAATACCGGATTTACTTTAGTAAGTTATTGCAGATTAGCCGCTAGCCGCTAGCTGTTAGCTATTAGCTGTTAGCTATTAGCCGCTAGTAGGTCGTTTATTTGGGAGGTTTACACTCTGGCCGGGGCTTTATGTGGGTCGAGGCTACACAAGACACTCGTAATAAACATGTATCTTAATATTTAACAAAAACGCATGCGCGTAGCTTTATCGCGCATGCGCATTACCGTGCTTCACAGTGTGGAAATATTGTTATACACTCTGCTTTCACAAATATCGTATTCAATTAAAAGTCCAAACACACACACACCCCTACATACATATACACACACCCCTACATACATATACACACACCCCTACATACATATACACACACACCCCTACATACATATACACACACACCCCTACATACATATACACACACACCCCTACATACATATACACACACACACACCCCTACATACATACATACACACACCCCTACATACATACACACACCCCTACATACATACACACACACACCCCTACATACATACACACACACACCCCTACATACATACATACACACACCCCTACATACATACACACACCCCTACATACATACACACACACACACCCCTACATACATATACATACTTACATACATACATACATACATACATACATATACACACTCCTATATACACACACACACACAGATCTAAAGAGCTGAAGGGGAAAAATCCCAAAGTTCCACGTGAATAAAATGCACCTACTGTTCTGTCTCTTTATTAATGAATGTGTGAACGTAGAATCAAATAGAAAATCAGAGCAGAGAGCGTTAACCTGCAGCTGCTGTGTTAAACAGAGATAGGGGTCACGTTCATCACACACACAACACACACAGCTGTCATGTGCAGGACTGAAAAGGCTTTTGAAATGTTTTTTCCCTCTTAGAAATGTGTTCGGAAAAAAAAAAATGTTTTTAAAAATATCCAGACATGTATTAGTGAGGCCTCAGTACTGCTCCTGTAGGCCTCTTGTAGATCTCCTGTAGCTCTCCTGTAGATCTCCTGTAGATAACCCTGTAGGTCTCTTGTAGATCTCCTGTAGGTCTCCTGTAGATAACCCTGTAGGTCTCTTGTAGATCTCCTGTAGGTCTGTTGTAGATCTCTTGTAGATCTCTTGTAGGTCTCTTGTAGATCTCCTGTAGGTCTCTTGTAGATCTCTTGTAGGTCTCTTGTAGATCTCTTGTAGGTCTCTTGTAGATCTCCTGTAGGTCTCTTGTAGATCTCTTGTAGATCTCCTGGTCTCCTGTACAGTAGGTCTCCTGTAGATCTCCTGGTCTCCTGTAGATCTCTTGTAGGTCTCCTGTAGGTCTCCTGTAGATCTCCTGTTCATGACATTCTTTGTATCCTGTTTTTATTCATCTTTCCTAAAACTTAAATTCACAAACCACTGAGTTACTAGTGTTTAAGAAGAACACACTTATGTAGATGTTTCATAAATGTAATTCCTGTTACTCAACAGAAACCTCACATGGGAAATACATTTCTCCGTTCCATGACATCCCGCTCTATGCACCCCATCAACAGGTTAGTTCTGTTTGTGATGTAAAATGTACTATTGTACACTGATAAAAGTGTCTAGTGTCTGTTTTGTTTTTGCTTTATACATTTGAGTTTGAGATCAAACAATGAATACGATCCAAGTTTCATTCTTTTTTATTTTCACATGTGCCTTTTATTTCCTGATATTCTAGATTTGTTAAACAACAGAACATTGTACCTTTGGTGTCAGACCACCCAGTGTTTGGGTTGTCTGCAAAAGTATTGGAACAAATATTCGTAGCGTAAAAACGGTGACTCGCTGAGACCCAACTGGTACATTCTTCTTCTCTGATGCTTTTCCGGATTTGTAGCACAGCTTCTTTCAGTAGTTCTTCTTTGAGCAGAGAATTTCTTCCTCCACACTTTGGTAAAGATTTATCTTTCTTTCAGAACTGTGTCTAATCTCTTTATGTCCGAGACTTACTGTGGATGTTTTGGTCTCTATATTTCTGATCTCGAAGTCTTCTTCCTGTGTTGAAGTCACAGACTGTTATTTTGGGGATTTTCTTCACAACTCTCTCACTTTTTCTGCTGTTCCCCTTGGTCAGTCTGTTCCCTGGCTGTTAGTACACAGTCTTTCTGTAACTATAAATACATAGAAAGTATGAAGATTTGTCTTTAAGTTATATGGTATAAGAGGCTTAAAGTGTTTGTGATATTATAGGAAAATAATCAACTTGGTTACAGAGAGATCAAATTCCTGAAGTCATGGAACATTTTGTATGATTTATGTCTATAATTTGTGTTCATATACCAGACGGACGACGTACCAGCGAAGAAACAGAAACGCCCTGACAGAGAGGTGATTATTCTCTTTTCTGAAGGTTCCATTTAATTCCACCGACATCATGTTTTTGTGTAATATTATTGGTTTCGAATTACAAAAACGATCTTGATGCTAAAACGTTTCATTATTTTGTTCACCTCTTTTCAGATTCTCTTCAATATGGTTGTGGAGGTTCCTCGCTGGTCCAATGCCAAGATGGAGGTGTGTGTGTGGTTGGACTTTAAATCAGAAACTATTGGTTGAGTTGTAAATGTTTTGTTAGCTGTGTAAATGATTGTCTCCTCATTTGTAACGTAAACTTAATTCTCCTCTACGATCACACAGACACACTACTGTTCTGTAGTGGAGATATTTCACAAGGTTGTGGTTTATACGCTGTGTGGTTGCAGATAGCCACGAAGGAAACGCTGAACCCCATTAAACAGGACGTGAAAAAAGGCAAACTCCGATATGTGGCCAACATTTTTCCACATAAAGGCTACATCTGGAACTATGGCGCGCTGCCTCAGGTGTGTTTACGTCTGTCGTCGCCGCAGAGGAGAAATACAGTCTTACAGGTTTATTTTTTTAAAGCTCACTATGGTATTATTTTTGTTGGGGTTGGAGTAGACCTGGGAGGATCCCAATCACACAGATAAAGACACCAGCTGCTGTGGAGACAACGACCCCATAGACGTCTGTGACATCGGCACCACGGTGAGAAATGTGAATTATGATAAGAGTGAATGAATAAACATTTAAACTTAGGGGGAAGTCGTGGCCTAATGGTTAGAGAGTCTGACTCGTAACCCTAAGGAGTCTCAGGCCGGCCACGACTGAGGTTTCCTTGAGCAAGGCACCGAACCCCCCCAACTGCTCCCCGGGCGCCGCAGCATAAATGGTCACTGCTCCGGGTGTGCGTTCACGGTGTGTGTGTGTGTTCACTGCTGTGTGTGTGCACTTTGGATGGGTAAAATGCTGAGAACGAATTCTGAGTATGGGTCACCGTACTTAACTGTATGTCACGTCACGTCACTAAATCACACGTGATCTCCAAGAACAAAATATTCTAGCAAAAATAATGAGTGATGTGGTCAGTGGAGGCCAAAATCATCAACCCAGTCGTTGTGGACTGGATTTAAACCCAGGGTGCACTGTGTAAGGTCTGACATGGCTCAGAGGATTTCATTGTGGTACCGTTTGGGTATTAAAGTGTGTGTGTGTGTGTGTGTGTGTGTGTGTGTGTGTTGCAGGTATGCTCTACTGGTCAGGTGATCCAGGTGAAGGTGCTTGGTATTCTGGCTCTGATTGATGAAGGAGAGACAGACTGGAAAGTCATCGCCATCAACACTGACGATCCTGATGCTAATAAACTTCACAGTCAGTTCAAGCTCCTCTGATATAATAATCTCACTGATGAAGTGATATTTAATTTATCGCTTTATTTTCAGGTATTCAGGATGTTCGGGTGAACAGACCCGGTCACCTGGAGGCGACGGTGGATTGGTTTAGAAAATATAAAATACCTGACGGGAAACCGGAGAACCAGTTCGCCTTTAACGCACAATTCAAGGACCAGGTAAGTTAAGGTGCAGATAAATCGTTATCTTAGGAAATAATAACATAAACACTCACAAGTGCTTTACTCCTCTTATTCCACAGTAATTTCACCATTTATAATAATGTTCATTAAAGAACGACATGACAAACGTCTCATCTGTTTACAGTTGCTTTTATTCTATGTAAAAGGAGTTAGTTCATGTTGTCACTTCTGTTAGAGCAACACGGGGTCCATCACCAGACTCACTTTATTCTCTTTGCTCAAGTTAATAGGACAAAAATATATACGATATAGTGTGAACTCTGAGGGTCCTGAAGATGTGCGACAGACACAGGAGACTCCTTTATTAGCAGTGTGGAATCTGCTGTAGGAACCGTTGCTTGATCCTTTCTTTAATTTTATAAACCTTAAATAACATTCATGGAAAGTTTCAGTATTTAATAGAAAAACATTTCATGCAGAATGTTTATTTTAAAAAGAACAGATTTTACCAAGAATATTATTCTGTATACAATGATGTGTGTTAGACATCAAGTTAATGAGTAAACTTATGTAAATAAAGGAAACTCAGTACTATATACTGATGAGTGTCTGTGGTTAATCACGGTGTGTGTTACAGGACTTTGCTGTAGAGGTGATTAAATCCACACACAGCTATTGGAAAGCTCTGGTGCAGAAACAGACGAAATGTGGAGAGATCGTGTGGTGAGTCTCGTCCTGGTGACACCACCGAGCCCGTTGTGAGATGAAGTAATCCCTCGTTCAGTGTAAACCTTCACTCTGTGTTTACTCAGTCAGAACTCCTCGGTCTGCGGAAGCCCGTTTCAGTGCAGCGACGCCGACGCTGTTGCCGTAGTCAGAGCTGTGAGTCATTATCACGTCTATAACAGAGGTCATAACGGGCCAGCGTGTGGCGCTGTAACTCTCATTATGACATCAGCTGTCAGTACATATATACATTGCAATACTCACAATACATACATAATGTGCTGCTGTTGCAGGCTCCAGAGTACGGAGAGGGTCTGCCGCTTCCTGCAGAAGGTTATTTATTTATTTGTTTGCTTGTTTTTTTTTGTTTGTTTGTTTGTGAATTTTCCTCCAGAAAATATGCAAATAATCATTTATGTTTCTCACACAGTGGATAAGTGGCATTTCCTGTCCCAGTGACCCTGCGGCTCTGTCCACTGACCCGCTCTACTGTACTACAGTTTGTACAGAGACGCACATCAGCTGCACTTCATTAGTCGTTCAGAATTATTAATCACCTCACTTATAAATTCATTCGGTGTCCCTTCAATGATTAATAGCTGATTTTTTTTACTACTTTAGCAAACTGAAGTTTGACCTTTACTGATACCGGAGAAATACATCAAACCCCAACCTGTTGTACTGATCTGTCTCTGTGCCGTCACACTTTACTTTAAATTGTACAATTTACTTTAGAAATTATTTTTTTAAGACACATCACACAAAAAGAATATTTATTTTTTCATACAGAACCGTATTAAGTGGGTGGAGTTTGGGGTGTGACTTTATTATTGTTTTTGTTAAATAAATACACTATAAATGTGCACTTTACTATCGCTTCATTTATTTTTATTTTTAATCATATGATTGTAGACTGGAATCGTGGATAAGAAAGTGAAGTGAAACCTGTATGTTTACAGGCACACGGTGCGTATCGATGATGACGGAATTATAAAGTCGGAGTAAATAAATCAAAAACAGCACAATGTTTGAAATGCATGAAATAAATATAAATTTTATTAAAAACACCCACATCTTGGCAATCAGGAATGATATAATAAACAGCTTTCAAATAAACTGCATTCAGTACTTCAGTACATTACATTACTTACAGTATTCATATCCATCCTTTATTTTGAAGCATACCAAACTTTTAGGAAACAAGAAAACAGGATAGAGACAGAAATGTTTAAAAAAAAAATAAAAAACCCATTTAGTGTCTACATTAAAAAAACAAACAAACAAAAAAAACCAACACATGCTAGCGTAGCACGCGCTCCGTCTGAACGTCCTTCAAGTCAAGTAAAGACTCCACACAGAACAAGTATGACTTCAAGTATGGCTATGCTTTTCACCCGCTAATCAATCACCTAGTTAACATTTTTTTTCATTTTATCCTTTTATTCTTCTTTTCTATTAACCTGCTAATCAGGTTGTATTCTGTACATTGAAAAATCTAAGATTTATTTACAAAACCTTTCAATCATCTACAGAATCATCAGGTGCTGCAGATTTCTCTATCGGAGTCTTCTTTTTGTCCATCAAATAATATTTTATAGGTTCTGTGCCGAACCTCGCAATGATCGTTATCGTTACCATGGATACTACCTCTACGTATCGTCCACTCGGGAGTAGGGACCCTGCGTAGGGAGCATTATATTGTTTATTCACTGTTAAAGCTTAGGCTGCTGTTGTGATCTGAGGCTTGGTGATGATCTGTGTGATGTTTAACCCTTTCAGCCATATTTGTGTTTTCTAAACCCAAAAGATTTATCGAATTATATAAGGCCTGGTTTTTGTGGTCATGTCACTGTGTAACAGATAAAACATAGAAATAACAGAGCAAGAATTAAAATACATTTTTAATGTAGATAGAATGACAGTTTCCAGACTTTCCTAAAACAAACAATTCATGATGATGTGACGAAACATCCACACGCAGTGAACCGAAGGTCTGAGCGCACTGATGACTGTGCTTCCTTTTTTATTCCTCATTTCTTTATTACACATGATTTTATCAGCAGTGAAACTTGGACTCTGAGATATTAACAAGAGAAACACGAGTCTATTAATTACTGCTCGGACTCGAGCCGCTCGGACTCAGACTGTTTGTGTGAAAAACTTGTGATCCATTTCAGATCAGATTCATCAGACTGTCACCTGATCACATGCTTCAGTACAGAGCAGTTTTGTACAAAGCAGTTCACAATATTCAACATTTACTTTTTG